>NC_143053.1:165680151-165980757 GCF_052426305.1 Pelodiscus sinensis
TTAGCAGCTTGCTTCAAAACTTGAAGCAACTACAATCGTAAATAAGGATAAAATGTCAATGCCTTTTTTAAGCTAATTGGTGATGCCACTCTGAAAGCAGTTTCTAGCTTTTGGGGCTTTAGGACTAAAATATTCCTTCTTTCTGTGTGGGAGCATAATAGGTATGGGAAGCTATCCTCCTCCTGATGGCATAAGGAGCTAGTGATTAGCTGTTAGAAAACAAAAGCCAGATACTCAGCTGGAGTAAATTGGTGTAGTGCCACTGAAATCCAGAAAGCTAGCAATCTATTCTATCTGAGAATTTATCTCTGAAATTAAATATAATTTAGAGTAGGACTGAGAGGCCAGTTAAATTCTGGTACCTTTTTATTCATATTTGTTCTTCTTTTTCACTTGAAAGCGGAGGGGAAACTGATAAGTCTAGAAGGTGATAACATAAAATATATTCATTCCAGAGGATCCTTCCAAGTCTCTCAGGGTATGTCTACACTACCCCGCTAGTTCGAACTAGCGGGGGAAATGTAGTCATCTGCAGTTGCAAATGAAGACCGGGATTTGAATTTCCCGGGCTTCATTTGCATGAAGCCGGCCAGCGCCATTTTTAAATGCCGGCTAGTTCGAACCCCGTGCCGCACGGCTACACACGGCACAGAGTAGCTAGTTCGGATTAGGCTTCTAATTAGGAAGCCTAATCCGAACTAGCTACTCCGTGCTGCGTGTAGCCGCACGGCACGGGGTTCGAACTAGCCGGCATCTAAAAATGGCGCCGGCCGGCTTCATGCAAATGAAGCCCGGGAAATTCAAATCCCGGGCTTCATTTGCAACTGCGGATGACTACATTACCCCCGCTAGTTTGAACTAGCGGGGTAGTGTAGACATACTCTCATAGGCTATGTCTAAAACTGCTGCTTTTTTCAGCAAAAGGTACGCAAATTGTGTTCTGCAATTTGTGTACCTTTTTCTGATAGTTTTTCGGAAGAGGCTTTTCTGAAATGTGGCCCGCCTATACTGGGCCAAATTTTGGAAAAACCTCCTCTTTGGGAAGAGCCCTTCCTCCTCGTGACACAAGGAAGACAGGGCTTCTGAAAGAGCATATCTGCTCTTCCGCAAAAAATGTAGGAAGAGCAGATGCATTCGCTGGATGCTGCTGAGTTTTTCCGGGACATAGCCATAGAATCAGAGGGTTGGAAGAGACCTCAGGAGGTCATCAAGTCCAACCCCCCTGCCAAAAGCAGGACCAACCCCAACTAAATCATTTTAGCCAGGGCTTTGTCAAGCTAGGACTTTAAAACCTCTAGGAATGGAGATTCCATCACCTCCCTAGGTAACCCATTGCAGTGCTTCACCAGCCTCCTAGAAAAATAGTTGTTCCTAATATCCAACCTAGACTTCCCCCAGCTCTCCTTAGGAGCTGTGACAGATATGTAATTTCCTGTACTATTTTGGGATATTGTACTGTATTATGTTTATCATTGTGGGCCAGGGATTGTATGTAGTATCATGGAGAGGGTGATCCCAGCATCTGCGGGAATTAAGAATAGTGAAGGCAAATTTCCTCAGTTTGTAACACTTCCAGAGAGCTACCACCCCTGTGGAGCCTCACATTCAAATTAGAGTCTCCAGTGACCAACAAAGAAATGACTAAAAGCTTCACAGAGGTAGCCGAGTTAGTCAGTAACTGGAAAAACTTAAAAAATGAATAGTCTTGCAGCTCCTTAAAGACTAACAAAACATGTGGATGATATCTTGAGCTTTCATGGGTACAACCCACTTCTTCAGATGAATCTGAATTCTTCATCTGAAGAAGTGGGCTGTGCCCACGAAAGCTCACAATACCATCTACATATTTTGTTAGTCTTTAAGGTGCTGCTAGACTATTTGTTGTTAAAGAAAGGACTGTTTGTTAAAAAGCCTGAGGTAAAACTGACACAGGGTTTTCTTTCTGGTCTAGCAAATGGACTAGAGCTTCTGTCTAAAGAGGGACACCAGTCTTTCCTGGAAAATGACCTCCTGCTGAAGTCCTATATGGTTGGTAAGGTCCTAAGACTGATGGTATCCAAAGGTTTTAGGAACTTCTATTGTTTTTATGTTTTCTCTATAATACTTTACTCGTAATAATAAATCTGCTTGCTTAAAAAGAACTGTGTGGTAACTTATATCTGCTCATAAGCCTTTATAGAGAAAGCAAAATGCAGACACTTACCTTTTACTATGTACTCTGTCTTTCTGGGAATATTGCAGGGAACTGAGGTTTGTAAAACTCCTGGTCAGGAGAAGAAATATGCCAGAGATGAGACTGTTGAAGAGCCAGAAGCCAACAGTAGGTGCACCTCCAAGGGGAATGTAGGTACAATTGTCCTGGACTGTGAAAGGAGCTGTCCTCTGGGTCCATGGAGCCTGCAGTAATGGGCTCATTAATACTTGAGATACCTCCAATAAAAATGCTCCAACTGCTTTCAGTTGTTTTAAGAAGACATGTACAGTATAGCCATTTCTCATGAGAAAGAGAATCTTCAATTGCTAGAGCTGAAAGCCTGCCTCTGTGATGTTTCCTAAAAATCATTGGTTTCTCACAGATACTCTCCTGAATGGAACAAAATGTTAGGGCATACCATTTTGCTGGCATGCACAGAAACATTAAGGGCCTTTTCAATCCTAATTTTAAGATCCATATAACAGAAATTGTGGACTAGAAATAAGACCTATATTTTTAACAGTGAACATAATTAACTACCAGAAAAACTTACCAAGGGTTATGGCAGATTCTCTAGCACTGGGAATTTTTTTAATGTAAATTGGATATTTTTTCTGAAAGATATGCCTTGTTTTAAATTAAAATTAATGTGGGGAAGTCCTATGGCCTGTGTTATACAGGAGGTCAGATTAAATAGCCACAGTGGTTCTTTCTAGCTTTATAATCCATGTAATCTATGAATAAACTAACATGGAGTTCTTAATCAAATTCAACTGTGGCCATGTTGATTGTGTTCAGCAGTGAGACAAAGACACAGTACACTATTCATTCAACATAACCAGTAGTTAGCCCCAAAGGCAGCTTCACGGTTGATAGCGTAATCAGCGATGGAGTCAGCCAAACAGTTTACAGCAGAATCGGCTATGCTGTCAGAAATTGGAGAGATCTATTCCAGAGAGCTTGGCCTAATGGTGTGCAATCTGCCAACGTACCTCATGTGTAGCCACAGCTGTTAACACTGCTATTTAATAGGATACAACAGAAGGAGATGGAAGCATCATCAAATCACTACTTCTGCTCACATCGGTGTCATTTTTTTAAAAAATTTGCATTACATTGACAAAATTTAGGCTGTTAACAGTAGAGACTACAGCATATAGCATATGAGGAACTTTATGCTTTAATCGTGTTGGGTGAGATGTGTAACCTGGTTATTTGTAACCTGGTCTCTGAAGTGGTCAGCCAGGATCTGAACTATAGATCTATGTACTATACATACTTATTCAATGAAAGGCATGTGACTGGATGCCTATTTCAGTAAAGTATCTGTAAGAAAATGCTCTAGAAACAAAGATTTTAAATGTAATATTTCTTAAATAGAATATATTTTTGCTTCAGGTGACACAATAAGTTGATACATGTTGATAGAGCTACTGCCACTTTTTTCTCCAATTCCAGTCCCCTAAATTTCAGTGTGGCTATGGGTGAACTCCACAAAGGATGTGAGTGTTACCGCAAATAACTGGTGTGTATGGTCTGTCTGGGTGACAGGCACTACTAAGCCCCTGTAGTTTTATCACATGTTGAATTAGGCAAGATCAGCCATGTGTGCAGGCATAGCGTTGACCTCATTTAGCTACCCCCACCAACTGTGGAAAAATACAAGCTTTTTACTTACTGTGTTTTAGAACATTGGAACAAACATCTTGCTGTCACTGCTGACACAGGTTATACTATAAGCATTTTTAACTCACATGGAGGCAGTGATATCCCCATTGAATCCTATTCATACTCTTCCAGCAGAAAAACAGTGCTTAAATACCTACTACATCTTTGTCACAAGTGAATACGGATTAATAGACATCATAGGCCATGTTATGCTCTGATTTACGTTGGCTGCAGCAACCCCACTAACTTTAATAGAGCTGCAAAGGGAATGAACATGTATAAAATACAAATGATGACAATCTGTGGGATCAGCTAGCTGAAACTTCACAACGAAAATTGCATCCTTTTCTTCAGTTATCATAATGACAGCAATGGGCCTCATTTTCCTAATTTACTTGTTTTTTATATATAATTGTAACTTTATTACTACATTGACACACGTGGCTTTACTATGGCTTTACACTGGTGTAACTAAAAGGACAGCCAGAACTAGTTACTGGACCAAACACAAACAAATATCACCATAAAAACTTTGAATTTCTCTTTGTGCTGGATTTCAAAGGAAATGTTTTTCCCCATCCATGGCTTTCATAACCAGTATCTTATGGGCCCACCAGTTCTCAGAACCAGCATCAGTTATGAGAAGATGTACAGCAGAGCTGAGGAAGTGAATATTCATTCATGTAAATTCAAAAGTGTTTTTTTTTTTTCCTTTTTTAATAAGTTGTATATGCTTCCCTTTTACATTCTTTTTTGGGAAACATTTGCACAATCAATGATTACTAGCTCTAATGTGCTTAAAAAGTGGAGTTTTTAGCTTAAACATGGATTTTATAGGAAGACTCCAAAATCAGACTGCAAACACACCTTTGCTTGCCTAGGAAAGTCTGAGTTCAGGTTGTACATCCCTGGTCCAGCATCTTTGGGACCTGATTGGTTGCAAACCAAAGAATTTGCCAGACCAAGGGAGGTCAATGCCAGCCCCTCTGCTGTCACTGGCTGCCGTACTCCTGGCCTTCAGCAATAGGGCTCCAAAGTCACCCTGTCACTTCCTCCAAGCAATGTCCACCACCTCCCATGCTACTCTTGGCCAATGCCAGCCGCTCTGCTGCCATCAGCTGTGGGGATCTGCACTGGCAGAGGCAGAGGGGCCACCATTGGCTGAGTGGGAGGACTGGTCAATCAGGAGAAGAGGGAGGGTGAAGCCCCAGGAGCTCAGCCCCCACAGGAGAACATTGCATCCCAGCCCCCACCACCAGCTATGGGGTGACACTTTTGACCCCACAAAGCTCTACAACCACCTGCCTATTCCCCCAAGCATTTCCCAGACCTGCTTCTGCTCCTCCCTCTGATCTTCCACCCTGAGCTTGTGGCACCATGGAAGCTCTTGGAGGGTAGGGGAGCAGTTTTCCTCATGAATGCTCCTGCCTGGGAACACCCGTGGGAATGCCAAACTACATATTGTGGCAGACTACAGATGTCCAGACCATAGAGGTTGAACCTATACACAAGATCAAATCAATGTGATTGCTTAAGTACTGATCATTAAGTACATATGTAAATGTTTCCAGAATTGGAACCTTAATCTGAGAACTTTCCTGTCCATGAGCAAAAATTACAGAAGCAGGAAAGGAAACACAAATTCAACAAATAAATTACCTCCTGTGAATTATTCATTAAATTTTGTTCTATATTTTTGTCAGTAACAAAAGAACTAATTGAAGCTGTGACTGAAGCTTGACAATACAGAGGAACTAGCCATTCCAAGTTTAATATACTCATTTATTCCTATTAAAAGTTTGTCATTAATGAAGGAGAACATTTTGTATTTATTCACGTCTATGGAAGGGCGGTAAGGCATTCAGTTATGAGCTATGGTTATCTGGTGTATGTATGGGGAGAAACCAGAACTTCCCAAGTTTTAATATCACTTCTACCACTGACTCGTTATGTGGTCTTGCACCGAGAATTTAGGTGACTTGTTCATCAGATGTCCCTTCTATACAATGAGAATAATACATTTTAAGTCATGAGGGAATTCTGAAGATGTATTTAATATTTTAATAGACTTTCTAATATAATTTCCAACCTCTCCTTCCTTTTTTGCTTTTTCCACATCAATGCTTAGTATAAAATGAATTATTATCTGTATTACCACAGTGTCCAGAGAACTTAACTGATATCAGGGCCTTACCATATCTCTACACGGGAGCAAGAGATAAAATTTCCAGCTTGGATGGGTGTGTTAATCAAGATGGGGTATAAAAATAGAAGCCGTGCCATGGCACCGCAAGTGGCAGGACAGGCTAGACAGTCAAGTGTGATCCTACTCTGGAAAGTAGCCTGGATCACTGATCATGTGCCCAAAGTGACACTTCTATTTTTAGCATGCTTGTTTGAGCAGTACTGGCATGGACATCTCCACCGGCTATTACACCTCTAACACCAGGGTAAACAGAAGCATAGTGAGCGATACTCCTAGCCATTTTTACATTGCAAGAATTGAGGCACAGCCCCAGAACCGAGTATTTAGATGCGTAACTTCTCTTGATTTCAATGTGAGTTAGGTGCCTAAATACCTTTGGTCTGGTTCTTAAGTGCCTTATCTATTCAGAAGGTTTGTAGTATGGTGAGGACTGAACCCAGGTCTTCTGAGTTTCAGAAAAGGACCTTGTATCAGAGCAGTAGCTGTGTTAAAACAAAGAGGAGTCCTGTGGCAACTTAGGGAATGTCTAGACAGCCGGGCTATTTTGGGATACTGGAGATATACCAAAATAACTATCCAGTGTCTTTTAAACACACCAGTTATTTCAAAATATTTTTAAAAATAACTGGCATGCTATTTTGGCATCCCTGTAACTCTTGTTCTATGAGGGTTAAAGGATGTCTCAAAATAGCATGTTATTTCAAAATTTGGCTGTGTGTAGATGAGCTAAATTTTGAAATAATGTATTTCAAAATACAATTGAAATAAGATATTCAATTTGCATAGCACAAAATGTGTATCTAATTCTTACTATTTTTGTAGCGCAAATTGCGTATCTTATTACGAATTTAGGGTGCTGTGTACATGCACCCATAAAGACTAACAGATTTATTTATAAGCTTTCATGGGCAAAAAACCCAATTAATCAGATATAGTACCTCAGGCTATGTCTACACTGCAACACTATTTTGGGATACCGGAGTATCCCGAAATAGCTATCCCACATCTTCACAGCAAGCCCATTATTTTGGGCTTGTTATTCCAGTGTCCCTGTAAACCTCATTCTATGAGGAGTAAGGGACATTTCAGAATAGAGATTTATTTCAAAATTTGAAGCTGTGTAGACAGTGCCAAATGACAAAAAAAGCTATGCAATTTGCGTAGAGCAAATGTGTATCAAGTTATGGTGCAGCGTAGATGCATCCTTATTCACAAGGCTCTCCTTCATTCCTTTCTTGACAGCAATTTTAAGTTGTTTACCACCCCTCCAAAAATATATATAGCGCAAATTGTTTTGAATATTTTTTTAAAAGCTTTAGGTTGAGATCTGGCTTAAGGAATTGAAGGGTTTAAGGAACCTGAACCTTGAGAGGTTTGCAAATCACTGTGAGTGAAATCTTATTCGCAATTGGGAATTAAGCCTCTAATACATTTTATATTTATCCACTATAAGAAGAGAAAGAGAAGTAAATAACTAGCAAGAATGCTTGCAAGGGAATACGGATTAGGGAGATAATCACAGTCCAAAAAAAGTTATATATTAAATAGTTTCACTGATGAATCCAAACATCAGTTTAACCCTCATCAGAAATAAAAGCTAGAAATCGGAAGAAATATAAAATGCTGTTCTTTGAGAAGATTAAGAAAAATAGTACTTTAAAAAAGAAAATGTCTTAATTCAAGCCAGATGCTATTGTAATGATTTGATTTTTGTGAAAGCTGTCTCACTGGGCAGAGCTGCACAGACTAAGATGGCAAATATGTGTCATAACTTTTATCTTCACCTCTTCCAGTTTTTTTAAATTAAAATGTCTTATAATCCTGTAAGAGCTGTCATTTTCAAATTAACATCTCTTTTCATGCAACCACCTCTATATATTTTCCACAAATTAAACAGCTGCCCATGTGGAAAAACAGCTTATTTTATGTACAATTTTTTATGTTATATAAGTTGACTCATTTTGAATACTCAGCTAAAATATGTTTGATGTTGAAAATGTGTTTTAAATCTTATTAAAAGAAATAGTTCTCATAATATATAATTATCCTCACTTCCTTTAGTGAAAATCAGGAGTAACTCAACTGGAGCCAATGGAGTTTCACCGGTTTAAGACCAGTGAAAATAAGAGGAAAATTAGATCTTCGGGCTAGATTCTCAGTTATTGTAAAGTGGAAATTTACTTGAACTCAATGGAGCAAAGATGATAGACACCAGCTGAAAATCTGTCCCACAACATGTCAAAAATGAAGTAAGATACATTCCTCTTGAGTTTGTGTTCCGTGCCCTTCCTTTCCTTTTCCTCTGATTCTTAAATTTTTATTCTCCCTTCTGAATATTCTGCTGTGGTTCAACATTCTTAAAGGTTTCAACAGAGATGACTGTTTTATGTCATCAAACGATCTGAAGTGGTGCAGTTAATCTTCGCTGATCTCAATGTCTTTTTCTTCAAAATGTTTCTAAAGATTTCTAGGCAGGAGTAAAGTGTTTCTGGTGAAACAGTTGCTTGTTGTTTCCATGCATCAAAGTCTTATCCTTACTATTTTTGTCAAGGCTAAATTTCACAGTATTCTCTATGGAAATGAATTTCAGGACTCTTCTTCTTTTATTCTTTGAAACATTGCTTCTATTTCCATGAGCTTGAAATTCTCAACCAAAGGTATAAGAACAAAGGATTGAGCAAACCAGTTTAGAGACTGTGAGAACTGTCTTAGAGCTCTGATCATGTACTAAACAAAATCTGAACTTCTTTGACAATTCAGAACAGTTTGCTTAAGAAAATCTTCTAAAAAAGCCCATGTCAAGATCAGTTTGGACCTAAACAAGGCATTCTTACATTAGTTGTTATCTTATAAAATCTATGGAAGGGCTCAGCAGGTCTACATGCTCTTTTGAAATGCTGTATGTGCTTTGGTTTCTCAAAAGGAGGGTGTGTTCCTTTTTTCAGACACTTGAATGCTGATATAAAATGACATTTGAAAACAGCAATCGAGCCGGTAAACCAGAATAGAGGATAGACCTTCTGGTGAGACTCTATGCTCCTTGAATCAGGCTGGGGAATGTGCATAGTTAGTGATGTAGTGAAAGATGGGATGAAACACATCATAGAGGAGAAAGAAAATGGGAATCAGAAAATAGCCAGAGAATAGATTATTCCTTGAGGAGAAATAAAGTGGGATCAAAACTTCAGGCAGTTTTTTTTGTTTTATCTTTTGTTTGTTTTTGAAAGGAGAATCAGATGGCTAGTCTTATATTTGGGCTTTTTTTTTTAAAGGATTTTAGACCATGAGAAGATTCTGCAGGATCATGAGGATATTGTCAAAAAGGCGAGGCTGTGTGGATGGAGATAAGGAGCGATGGGTTACAGTAAGGGAAAGGCCAGAAAAGACTCCAGATAAATGCTTCAGAGGGGTATCTGAGTTAGTCTGTAACTGGAAAAACTTTGAAAAACAACTAATAGTCTAGGAGTACCTTAAAGACTAACAAAACATGTAGATGGTATCTTGAGCTTTTGTGGGTACAATCTATTTGTTCAGATGAATGGAGTATAAAAAGTCCACATCCAAGAATAAGCAGGGGATGGGAGAGGGGAAGCAAGGGGGGAAAATAGTGAATTGGAGTGCTCATTTAGATCTTCTTCATGCTCTAATTCAGTGGTTTCTAGGAGAACCTTGAAATATAACTTACCTTTTTTAATTAGGGCTGGATGAAGAGTGCAAAAAAGTCTTTTAGAAAAACCCTGATGAAAAAAGTGTCCCCTATTTTCTTTCAAAACTCAAAAGCCTCTGATAGAGTTTTTCATGACTGGCACTAGCTTCTCAAAATGGCCCCATCTTCTCAGAGTTGTGAGGGATGATGCTCTTATGGAAACAACCCTTCCAAAAACAGAGGAACTTGGAATACTGGTTATGGTGGGTGAAATGGCATAACCTTGGGCAAGGAAGTGCACACTTCACACTGGGAACAAGGCCCTCTTAGTCCTCTGCATAAGCTTTCCAGATAGTGGGTGACTGTTTAGGAGGATAGCTGCCTGCAAATGACTGCCATGCCCCACCCTGAACAGGCTCAGAGACTGTGGAAAATTGAAAGAGACCTGGCTCTGCCCCTGCAATGAACCAGCCAGTACAACTGCACCAACCTATGAAAACTGCATCAGGTATGGAGATGGTGCAAGGTATGTCACCTTTTTGCAGAAGAGGGGATGCAATGGAAGGCGGACTATGACTCTCTGAACCCCATACTGACAGAAAGACCGGAGAGAGGCAGTGTTACCTAATGGATAAGGTTCTGGATAGGGAGAAAGCAAAACTGCTCTATTCCCAGTTCTGCCAGCCCTCTGCTGTGGTTGTTTATTACTTCATGCCCCTGTTTCCTCTCCCAACCTTTGTTTATCTCCTCCATTTAAGTTTGTCCATTCTCCAAAGCAAGGTTGATCTGTCACTCTCTACAGTGCCTGGTACACTGGGTCCCAGGTCTCAGCTGAGGTTTCTAATTTCATCTGTAATTCCCATGAATTAACTAAGTCAAATGAACGGCAGGGAGACCCACCCCCAGATCACCACATTTTGCATTATTTTTGAATACGTGAACTTAATTATAAAAGTAGAAGATATACTGATGTTTCTTTACAGACATATCCACTGTGTTCTTCAACCCATCAACTGAATGACAAGGCAGGATACTCTTCACACAATATATTTTGCTCTTTTATGTTGACAAATGTAATTTTAGTTTAATTATTTAAGGATTTTTAATTATTGAAGTCAGTAATTTATAGTAGTTGAGTAAATTTATTATTGTACAATTTTCTGAAAGTAATGAAGGCTTGGTTATCAGACCTGACTGTAGGTCTCTGCTGTTTAATCTTTTATGAGACGTGAGGTTGGGATGTTAGTTCTTTTTCCCTAAGAGCATAATTGTGTTTGCAAATTACCCAAGTGGGAAATGGTGTGGGTCTGCCATAAGTGACCAGGTAATAAATGCTTTCCACTGAGAAAGGTTAATCAACACATGTAGTTTGCATAATGTCCCTATGGGCTTGTCTATACTAGCCTTTTTTCTTTAAAATTTCCTTCCCTTGCTTACACTGCCTTTCCAGTTCTACTAAAAGAAGTGCCAATGCAAACAGTATTCGCACAGACACTGGTTATCTAACCCTGCTCCAAGGTAGGTTTAGAGAATACAGTGCTATAAACATCAGCTACTCGAATCTCATCTATTCAAGAACTCTCTCAAATACTCTACACATGGAGCTGTGGCATTTCTAGCAATAGTGTGAAATTGTGGAGGAAGGAGCGGAACTGGAATATACATGGTCGATGGTATCATCTTCCTAGTTTTTTTTCCCTGCTAACATTTTCCATCTTATGAAGTTCGAAGTAGTCCTTAAAGTGTCCTTATTGTTTAGAAATGAGATTAGCATTTGAAACAAATCCTCTCATTGTTCTGTTCATCCTGTGTTAAGTAATGAATTTAATCACCAATACAGAAAAAACAGATGCCATGAATTAAAAATATCACAGAAAGATTTCTTTATTTTTCAATAGCAATCCTATAAAATAGGATTATAAAACACCCAACATTCAATAGAACAAGCTGACAGTCAGTAATACTATTAGACAGAATCATGCACGTTATGATTTTAATGGAAACATAGTTATGGACCAGCAGTAAACACAATGGGCCAAAATCATTGCTGGAGAAACTCAATTTTATTCAGTTATGTTACACACAGAATTAATGTGCTCAAAATCCTCTAATGAGAGATGGGCTCTGAAGATAAAATATTTACAAGTGACAAATAGAGTTTGTTCTTTGTCTGCAATATTAGGAAATCATCAAATATATATTTATTTGGTTAGTAACCATTGCCTTCAGTAGTTGTAACAGCCAACAGGCAGAACTGAACCTAGGACAGTTGGAGCTTAGTCCATGAGCCTTTACCACATGAGCTAAAAGCCAGTCGGCTATTAGCAAAGGCTTTAAAGCAGACTCATTCTCTCTGTAAGTGGTCTCAGTACTACTGGATGGGACATTACTCCACACCCAGAAGCTGTGTGGGTTACATAGCCCAGTGTTACTAGATTGTAACCTAACTACTACCCTTATGTAAGAGGAGGCACAAAGTGGCATTTTCCCAAGATAACTAAGTTAGTGTGACGGGGCGCCGGTCTCTGCCGACATGGAGTACACGGCACCCCGCACTCGCCAGCATGCTGCAGGCAAGGGAGGTGCCGGTGGGGACGCCGCGGGACCAGCCACGGCTGCAGAAGATGCCGGGAGCCAGAGACGTGGTGGCTCGCGGACGGCCCTCTAGCTCCCATGCCCTGCCTGCACTAGGGTGGCCGGGGGCTCGGACGTCATGGACGTGGAGGTCCCCTGCCACTGACATCATCAGCCCGTGCCTCGGGGCGAGAGGCAGAGCTTCAGTAGGCGGGCCTTTCAAAAGACACCCAGGGAGGGCCAGCGAGGAGGAGGAAGGCAACCAGGAGGCGAGGGAACAGGGAGAGTTGCCCCAGTCAGAACTCGACCAATCCAGCGCAGCCAGGACGACCACCGTTGGAGTAGGGGATGACGTTGGGCACCAAGGGAAGAGCTAGACTGGCGAGGAGGAGGAAGCGGCCCAGGACGGGGGCTGGAGACGGCAGTGCTGCCTCCACCTTGTAAGCCCCGGAGGGTTGGTGAGTTATGGGGGAATCCGCACCAACCAGACAGCGCCAGTGCATTGCTGCTTTTAGGGTCCTGGGTCAGGACCCAGAGCGGGACTGGGCCCGAGTCCCCCTCCTTCCTCACGCAGGATTGTGCATATCCAAGACTCTGTGGACTCCCCATCGAACCGCGAACTCTACGTTCTAGTTGGACTAATAAGGGAAACACGGGTGGGGGGAAGGTGCACGGGTGGACAACCCCGATGATGACCGGGCTGTAAGCCTGAGGGGGAGCCCATCCCGTGACAGTCAGTCACAATTCCATCCATGTCCTCAGCTTCCTGTGATGGGGAGGTAAATTAATGCAGAACATTGCACGATGTATCTCTCTTTACCATTTACAGTGGCTTATCTCTGTTATCTGGTAGACTGAGGAACAGAACCCAGGTTCAAGCCCGTTTTTGTCCACTACCCAAACCATTTTGTTGGTCACCCAACCACATAGAATTGTTTCTCCTGCCTGAATCTCACATGATAAAGGACATTCAAGATGTCCCATAATAACATTTCTGCTTTTGTGAATACCTATTCACAGAAGCACCTGAAAAAAAATGTAGGTCACTCTGCCTACAGCACAACCAGCTCAAATAATTTAAAAGATACTAACCTGTGTATGAGGTGAGAGAGGGGAGTTCAGTCCAGTTCATGCAACTCAATTGGAAAAGATCTTTTCTGACCTTTAGGTCTGCCTAAACCAGGCAAAAAGTGCTTTTTTCAAAATAAGCAGTCCAACTCAATTTTAAGTAACATGATCTGATACCACTTATCAGCTAGCACCTTAGATGCTGTGGTGATGAGGGAGGTATAAGAACATGAATAAAATAGTGTGGACAAGTCTAACCTGGTATTGTTGTGACTAGAGAGAAACTAGACAGATCCTTGAAAAATAAATATGCCAACAAAAGTTTTTTCATACACATGGTGATGGATAAGGAATTAAAAGAGTCAGAAATAGCACGTACGTGATTTTTTTTTTTAAATCTTAATCAACAGTTGAGGATAACTTACTTTAGTTTTGCCCATCTGTATCTGAAGAGGACAGACAGTGATCTTTGAGGTAGAATGATATCTTTAAGCTTTCCTTATGGATTCAGAAGACCTAGTCACGTAATCATGGAAAAATCTTTATCTAGCACTGTTAATTTGCATAAACGGGTGGCACCTCTATATTTTCCTTTGGTTTCATCTACTCGCTGATAGGACGGGGAAAAGGGGAAGCTTTTATTGTAGGTTTACTTAGTCTGGAAATTCCATTATAAAGGCTTCCAGTTCATTTCTATAGTGTAGGCAATAAAAACATGCCCAGATGCCTTACTCCAGAACACTGGTTCTCAAAGAGGAGTACACAGCCCTAGTGTATGCAGAGGTCTTCTAGCAAGTGCATCACCACCTCTAGAAATTTGACTAGTTTTACAACAGGCTACATAAAAAGCACTAGTGAAGTCAGTTCCAACTAAAATCTCATACCACGACTTGCTCAATTGCTCGATATCCTATACACTGAAATGTAAGTAAAATATTTGATTTATATCGTAATTAAATGGTAAAAACGAGAAAGTAAGCATTTTTTCAGTAAGTGTGCTGTGACACTTTTTTTAACTGAGGTGAAACTTGGAAGTACACAAGACAAATCAGAGTTTTGAAAGGCATACAGTAATCTGAAGCAGTGGCTCTCAATCTTTTCAGAGTACCTGAAGAAAAACATTTTTTCCTCATGTTCACAGCTGTGCAGTTTATTGCACCTGTACTGCGGGAAAAAAACAATCTCTGAAAGTAATTGCTGTTTGGTATGCTAGCCAATTTTCAATTGTCTATTTATTATTGTTAAGTGTATTAAAAAACTGCAAATGTGTACATTTAGCAATATGAATACTATTTAACCCGGTTTATTGAATGTAAATAAATAGATCTGGATGCTGTTTAAATGAAAGCAACAAAGTATTGCGTTTCCTTCATTTCAGTTTCTTTTTCTCCAGGAGTAAAGATTTCTGGGCTAGGATTTAAAGAGCAGTGCTGTTCTTTCAGAATTTCTTCTGTTTGTCATTACTTTTCAATACATGGCTGTGGTGCTGTTTGTGAAGTGAAAGATGGTGACAGCTGATGGACATCTTTCAATAGGATTAGGCTTCCAGTGCTGTTTCTGGGTGTGACTTAAAAAGAGGCTTTCATGAAATAAAATGCACCATGCTGTGTGAGGAGATGGAGCTCTTGCTTCGGTGACATGCATTTCTGGGAATTTAGCAGCTTTATCCTGGCGCAAAAAGCCTATTTTGTGGAAGAATTTAAAATATGTTTCCATTATGTATGACAATGCTGTAAACCATGAGGAGGTAAAATGTTTTACACATACGGCATACCCACTGACACAGTTCTTACCTTTTAATTGTCGTCATGAATCAGTTTAGCATAAAGCTAGGGCAATCAAATTATTGTTTTAAATTGCAATTAATTGTGAAAGTTTTAAAAGCTGCCATTAATTGCAGTTTAAATCACACTGTTTAAATTCATTATAAAAATGTATGTTTCTACATTTTCAAATATACTGATTTCAGTTTTGACACAAATTACAAAGGGAACAGTGTTCACTTTATATTATTTTAGATCACAGATATTTGCACTGTAAAAAAACAAAATGAATAGTATTTTTCAATTCACCCCTTACAAGTACTGTAATGTAATCTCCTTCCATGAAACATAACTGCACTTCAGAGCCTGTAGAAGCATGAAGAAGATATGAAAGTTGAGCATATGTGGCACATGGCTATCTTGCAATGGCATTTATAACAGTGCCGTATGAATGCCTATTCTCACTTTCAGGTGTCATGGTAAATAAGCAGGCAGCAGTATCTCCCATAAATCTAAACAAACCTGTTTGTCTTACCGATTGGCTGAACAAGGAGTAACACTAAGTGGACTTCTATGAGGTGTATTGACAATACCATTTCTTTTGTTTGTTTTTACACTGTAAATATTGTAATAAAAATGATCACTGTACACTTTGCGTTCTGTGCTGTAATTTAAATCAATATGTTTGAATATATAGAAAAACATCCAAAATATAACAAAGTGGTATTTTATTGTTTAAAAATGCAATTAAAACTATGATTAGTTTTGACTCTTTTTTGTTAAGTTTTGTGTCAATCACCTGCCTTAATTGCAATTAGTTGACAGCTATCATAATAGTTGCTCAGTAACAGAAGTTTATTTCACATGATGTCAGATAGTATACATAACATATGGTAGTAAGTGACAAGACACCCTTTATATTTTAAAATTCAGCTTCACAGTATAAACTATGAATGCATTCTCATTGATAAATCTCTACCGTCATGTCCATGGAGAGGGGGAATAAAAGGAATCATGGCCGGGTGATTCAAAGAGGCCTGGGATTCCAGTCGCCACTGCTGCTGCCATAGCAACAGAGGTGCCTACAGCCCCAGGTCCTTTAACTCACTGCTGGAGTGCCCTGATGCACACTCAACCCAGCAATAAGGGCTACAGAGAGCCTGCCACGTTACAGGCAGTGCTGAGGGCTGGCTGCTCTCAGCCCTGGCCCTTCTGCCATCAGCTCCACCTCTTGCAGGAGCACAGAACTGCCCACACCCACACACTTTGCACAGGGATCTGCAGAGGCTTTTGACTTTTCAGCCTACCTCCAGGGAAGAATCTCAAGGCCTGATTCACCACTACATTGTCCCAGTCTTGGGCTGATGTGACTCCAATGATTTCAAAGAGGGTGGCAAAGAATGTTGTGTAGAAGGGGATTCTTCAAAGTAAAATCAGCTACAGCCCTATTCTGTGAAGCATTCCAGTTCAGATACTAGTCTCTGGTGGATTGTATTTCACTCATTCATTCATTTCAGTTTTAGACACATCACGCCAGTAACTTTATTTGCTTGGTACAGTTTGCATGTAGTCTTGCACCATGTACAGTCATTTTTCTATATGGCATATCATGGATGCCAGTAGCTGCAGCAGCACTGTGATGACCTCGGCTAGAGAGCATAATTCTACATTTATGAAGTTTTTTAGAAGGTGAAGCATGACAACTAGAAATGATACAAGTGCGAACAAGGTAGAGGCACCTTATATGAGAGCTAGAATGTATAAAAGACTAAAGAGGCCACCTTTAATCATTGAAGTATGGGTATCAGTTACTAATATATTTTAGAAAAGGGAGATTAATGTGTTATCCTCAAAATATGCTTGCAAAAGGCAAATGAAACAACCCCAGTAAAAGTATATCTCTTTCACTTAATGGAGTATGAGAACATATATAAAACAGAAAGCTCATGAAGACCTGCATCAAGGATAAAAAATACTGCCAAACTGGGCAATTTGCAGTTGCAATCTGTTTGATCAGGACCTTGTAATTGTTTAACAATAAGAAACAGACTGTAATTAGTTTTGGCAAATAATGTCATTTGTACAACTGACTTACATGTTATCCAGTATTTTTTATATCGGGCTCCAAATGACATCTACTGACCAAGGAAATCTTGCTTGTTGAAAAGAAGATTGAGTTACCCATTTTCCTTGCTATTGATTTAGAATATTTCCCTTTGAATTCTACTTCCCATTGTATAGATATAAAACAAAGGAAAGATGCTGAGAACCTATCACAGTACTGCAGTAAAACCTTGTCCCTGACAGATAAGAGAGCAGTATCATCCACTGCACATGCCGTGATCTGTTTTCCCTCTTCTAAAGGACTGTTATAGTGTCCATCCTACCTTCAAATGTGCTGCTTCCTGAGGTACCCAGGGCTGTGATGCATCACACTTCCAACTGCCCTTAGTGTGAGACAGTCTTACCTGTGCCAACCCTAGCTCTACCAGCCCGAGGCCACACAGGAACTTCCCTATAGGGCTTGCAGGCTCTTCTGTTTCTCTACAGGTCAGCAATTAGCACACTGTTGCCCTTGAGGCACCATCCTCGAGTGTACAGCCAATGGTCTGTGGACAGTTGCAGGATCCACAGATTTGCCAGTTCCAAAGAAAGAGCTCCCCACAGCTTACCAGTTTCAGCTGCACTTAACACACAGTTAATAGATATGTTTACAGTGAAGCTGAGTATGAGTTTGTTTAACAAAGCATGAAGTGTCAGGTAATAGCAGGTAAAAGTATTGGAAATAAAAGGTGACATATAAAATAACACCCATCCATAAACCTACAGATAATTGACAAATACTCATGTCTGACCAAGTATTTATTGCTCACCTAAACATCGCTGCAAGCCTTTAAAGCCAAGGTGGCTGTGATTCTCCTTTCATGAGGCAGACATGCTGGCAGCTTGCTCCATAGATAAAGGATTCAGTCTGAATCCTCTCCCCTCCCCAAAAAGTGTTCCCTCTAATATTTTTCATCCCTGAGCAGAACAAATTTGGTTATGTGCACCAATGTAGAGGTGATGTGGGACACAGGGGTGATATGCACCAATAAAATCCATGTGGTGAGAGTGGTTGCCAAGGAGTTCTCAGTGTGGGAGGAGGCTCAAGCCTGGGGCAGAGGTTTGGGGTGCAGGAGTGTGGGGACTCGAGCTGGGGATGCAAACTCTAGGGTGGTGCTGGGGTTGAGAGACTCAGAGCTGGGACAGAGGGTTGGGTGCAAAGGCTCTGGCTGGGTGAGCAGGCTATGGGGTATGGCTGGGGATGAAGGGTTTGGTGTGCAGGGGGGGCTCAGGATTTGGGAGGGGCTCAGGGCTGCAGGTTTGTGTGCAGGAGGGGTGAGGGCTCTGTGCTGGGGGTCTGGGAATAAGGGGTTTCAGATACAAGAGAGGGCTCTTGGTTTGCAGAGGGATGGTGTTTGGGGTAAAGGAGGAGTTACAGGCTCTGGGCTGGGGATGTGGGCTTTGAGATGGGGCTGGAGATGAGGGCTTTGGAGTGCAGGAGGATGCTCAGTGATGGGAGGCTGTAAATGGAGCAGGGGGTTGGGAGTTGGGCTTAGGAGGGTGCCTTCCTGCTGTGGCTGGCAAAGAGGGGCCTCTTACCCCTGGCTGCAGCATCTGCATGCTGGGGCTGGCATGGTGAGGTAGCTTCAGGGCTTGGGGAACAATCTCTTTCCCCGCTGCAGCCCTGAACCCCTAGGCAGGGGCTTAATGATAAGCTGCGTGGTTGTGTCTCATAGAGGGACCGTAGCCCCCAAGAGGTACTAGTCCATCCTTTGCCTTTATTCTTAAAAAAGACACCCTCTGTTGTTTGTTTCATCCCGTAGAATTTTCTCCTTTGCCATCTCTTATTTTGCCTGGTTCAGTGTGAAGTCACAATGCACAAAGGACCAGACAAGAAGATGCATGTCTGTTACCTTGTGCCTGAAAGCAACATGTCAGAGGAATGTCATTTCCTAATTATCTGCTGTTACTTGAAGATCTTAAGAACATAACTCTCAGTATGTGGATTTGGGGCAGAGGGAATGCTAGTAGCCAAAGAGATCACAAGAAAAATCATAGTTCCAGTATAAATTACATCACTGGCCTAGAAGTGGGTGAAGGGGTTAATAAAGTGTCGGGAAAGGGAATTAGTAATCTGGAATAAACAACCCATGTTCCATATGATTGTTAAGATAGTAAAGAAAATGAAAAAATGTAGTCACAGGTATCCAGACATATAAATTAGTCATTGGCAAGGAACATGATCACACGTAATACCTCACAGGTGGCTCTGTGTTATTTGCAAAGCTCACTCTTCCCCAACCTTTCAATTCCTTTTACCTTCTACGCTGAAAGGACCCACTATTTACCTTAATGTGTTTAAGCAGACACTGGTCCATCCTCCGCTTACATTTTGCAATGCTATTACCTCCTTCCTAATGGTTCTTCTGAGTTCTTTTTGTTAGTCTCTAAGGTGCTGTAGGACTATTTGCTGGTTTTTAAGTTTTTTCAGCTACAGACTAATACGGCTACCCCTGTGAATCAGTTTACCATTGGCCTCTACTTGTAATACCAGGAATAACAGTCTTCTCATGAGGGCCAATTCCTCCATTTAGAGATTTGGGTTTCTTTAACAATTATGCAAAAGCTATTTTGAGATTTCACTTTCCAATGAAGTGGGAGGGAAGGTGTGTGTGGGAGTAGGAGGGGGAATCATGTGTAGGCTTTATTTCAAGAGAACCAGAAAGGCTGAGACTGGTTTTATCTCTTCTATTAAAGCTGATGGGGATCCTCAAGTGCATCATTTATGTTCTTGTATTTATTTCTCTATCGTTAGCGTTGGCCTGTAGCTCAAGAACATGAGTTCCTGGTTGTATTCCCAGATTCTCTCGAGATCAGAGTGACCATTTTTTTGCCATTTCTGAACAGACATCTGAACAGGCGTCAGGGCACTGAGCAATACATACAGTTGTATCCAAATAGAGTAGGTTAACACACTTCTCTTTTCAGGCCTGTTGATGTGGTGCTAAGGGATTCCCGAAGCCCTGTGTTAGTAATGGGACTCTGACTGTAGGTATGCTCACTTCTTTAAAGTATCTGAAACCAGAAATTATTTGGTGCTGACCAAACATCTGGTGGGGGGCTGATTTTATGCCCCCTGGTGTAATATTTCCATCTTCAGCTTCCAGAGCCATGTGGAGTTGAATAGACCATTATTTTGTAACTGCAGCATAAGTTTCAATAACACAACAATGAAAAGCATGTAAGCACTTGTAGTTCCTACTCTACATCAGAATGGATCACACACAGCAAATGGAATGATTTATCCCCTGCCTGGAGTTTATTTGTGTTGTCAATGTAAGTAAGAAAAACAAAACATGAGACTCAAACCTAACCTTTATCCTGGGTTAAGCTGTGTCAAGGGCTATCCTCTAAAGAACTCCTATGTTCCTGCCTCCTAGTTCTCTCTGCTCAGAGAAGCTCCTGATTCACTGGTATAAGATTACTGGACCAGCTCATCTCCTGAGCTGCCATACATGCTTGCAAAAATGAGCAGAAATAAATGACTCTGTGCCTTTATGCAAGGTTCTATCATGAGTGTAAGAGAAAGAGTCTTGCATATGCGTATCTTGAATTCCAACATGCTGTTGCAATATAAAATTGTTCTACAGACTATCATCAGATGCATCCATTGAAGAAGAAACACAAGCTATATAAATACAGTAATTACAGTCACTTAAGCTATTGCTGTGAGTGTCTGGTCATCTCATTATCTAGAACAACAGAGGTTATCCAGACATATGCTTCTGAGTTCCAAAAGGAGAATGAAAAATTCTGGTAATGTGTCCACCTCTATTTTAAACTCACTGGTGAAAATCCTGGCTAAACACCCAGCACAGAGGAAAGTAGTATGCAACTAACATGACAACATATTGATGTATAGCATCTCCCATGTGAAATTCTCAATGTAGTTAATACACATATTTGTATTTATCTTCATCACATCCTGTAAAGGCAAGACAATCTCTGTTTTTAAAGACGATGCAGTTGAAGTATAGGGAAGCTAAGTTCATCCCTGGTGTAATTCCATTGACTTCAGTGGATGAAAGTGGTCCAGAGAGATCTATGCGACTTGCCTTGTAGAAAAACCCTTCAGCAAAAATCCAGATGTAATTTGCAATCTAAAATATAAAGTCTCTAAATATTTCCCCCCTTTTTTTTAGTTTGTTGATCAAAACTCACTGATACATAAAAAGCCTCCACTTATGGCAGCACGTTCACATATAACACTGTGCATTTTCCATATCAAGACTTCCAAGACAACTGGCTAATTATTATTGGTTTTCTCTTTTAGCATTAGGAAAGCATCTCCACATAAAGAAGAGACTCCTGTTGCTGAGCACTAGATCTTTCTTTCAGGATTTATAGATCAGATTAATGAGCAGATGGAGTAGAAATCATTGTCTCTAGCAGCTTTCAGTTCCCCATTATCAATCTGTGACTTGGTGCTAAGTCTCAGAAGGCTGCACTGCTATTTACGGTTCTGCTTAGAGCAGGATTGCTCCTTCTTGTCTCCTCTACTCTGACAGCCAATGCCAAGATAACCCACAAGACGATGTGATTTGTAACAAACAGGTTGTCCTGGGTAACATTAAACTCACCGCTCATTGTTAACATTTTTATGAACTTAGGACAATGTTATTTTTATTTCGTGACTAAAGCATTAAAACACAGTAGAAGGAGCTAAAAAGGGGAAATAAAAAGGTGGACTTTTTAATACTGATTAACTAAAACCAAACTTAGAATTATTTACCGGATGCTTTTCCAATGTATTCATGTCTTTTGGCATGTTCCTAGCACATGATTCTGGTTTACAAAATAGCCATTCCAAGGTACTCTGACAGTATAAAGGGATTTTGAATAGGGTGGAAATAGTCCACTAAGATTTTATAATGTGCATAGGATGTCTCAGATAGGTATAGAGCTACAAGAAAGGCTGTATCTTGGCCCTGCTTCCTTCCTCTGTCAGAGAGGTGTTAACGGCATAGTTGGACTACACTGACCTCTGGCTATTCTCTGCTTGCTCAGAAACACAGGGGCTACGTCTACACTGGCAGCTTCTTGCGCAAGAACTCTTTTGCGGAAGAGTTCTTGTGCAAAAAACTTTTCCGGAAGAGAGCGTCTACACTGGCATGTGCATTTGCGCAAGAGATGTGCTTTTGTGCAAGAGCATCCATGCCAGTGTAGACGCTCTCTTGCGCAAGAAAGCTCTGATGGCCATTGTAACCATAGGTTTTTCTTGCACAAGAAATTCATGTTGCCTGTCTACCCTGGCCTCTTGCGCAAGAACAGTCGCGCAAAAGGGCTTATTCCTGAGCGGGAGCATCATAGTTCTTGTGCAAGAAGCCCTGATTTTATACATTAGAATGTCAGTTCACTTGCGGAAGAACACACGGCCAGTGTAGACAGGCAGCAAGTTTTTGTGCAAGAGTGGCCGCTTTGGCGCAAGATCGCGCCAGTGTAGACACAGCCAGGGGTTCACAAGAAGCAAAGTGTAAATAAGAGGAATGCAGAAGCTGTTCTAACTTATTCCAGAAATGGGCAGAGCCCAGCACACAGGAGGTGCAATTGTAGCCTTGTCCCTTGTTCCTTTCCCATGGCGTCTCTTGGGCTGGGCACCATCAGTCCAGACTAGTCATAAGATGCTCAACCTTCAAGCTGAATCATGAACATTCTGCCCTTTCCATGGTTGTCCATGAATACAAAAAGGGTACGTCTACACTGCATGCTTTTTTCAGAATAAGCTATTCCGGAATAGTTATTCCAAAATACCGGTAGCTTAATTTGAAATAGCAGGTTTACACTGCAGGGAAGCCTCTAAATTAATCCAAAGCAGGCTTCCTTAATGTAGATGTGCTACCTCAATTTAGAGCCCCAGGAGGCAATGGGGAGGAATAACTTAGAATGGCCCTGGTGAGGGTTATTTCAAAATAGCAGCAGTGGAGCATCTACACATGCCTTATTTTGAAATAGCTATTTCAGAATAGGCATTATTCCTCGTAGAATGAGGTTTACAGATTTTGGAATAAGCTGCTTGTTATTTCAAAATTATTTAGAAATAATGGAATGGCTGTGTAGACGCTCACATTGTTATTTTGAAATAACGCTAGTTATCTCAAAATAACAGTGCAATGTAGACACATCCAAAGGAATTAACACAAACAATTATCCTAGAGGCGGGGCTATGGCTCTCTTCCTTTAAAGAGACTTATGTTAAGCTATGCCCTACAGTAAGCTCACATGAAGAAACAGTCCCAATAGTGGCTGATCAGCATCTGGCCAGCCTGCCTACCTGCCTTCCTGGAGGGACTTCCAGGAGGGACAGCCTGGCAGCAATTATTCAAGTTCCTGCCTTCAGCCAGCCCTCTCTCCAGCCACTGATGACTGGAGGCCATTAATCTTCAGTAACAAAGTGTGGGGTTTATTTACCCTATGACATGACCCCATGCCCCACCACTCCACACACATGCATTTTATTCCTACCGCCAAATATAATAATGAGTATTGGAATCAGATCCTTTGTTTCTTTCCTTCAGTAGTCATGAGGAGATGGGTGTTATAAAGTACTGGTCCAAGACTGTGTATTAGCTGTGAAATACGAAGCACTCTCATTTCAAGGTGGGGAATGCTGTACTTTTGCTTTATTTCTCCCAGTGTCTCCTTGCATATCCTCAGCCATCTAGAGGACCTCAAGCAAGCAGGTATTCAGTACCTAAGAAGGGGTACGTCTAGACTACAGGGTTTTGTCAACAGAAGTTTTGTCGACAGATACTGTCGACAAAGCTTCTGTTGACAAAGAGCGTCTACACTACATTCAGTTCTGTCGACAAAGCAAGATGCTTTGTCAACATGGCAGTGTAGATGCAAGGACAGTTTACATGCAATAACGCTTTCTGTCGACAGAACTCTGTCGACAGAAGGCATGCCTCGTGAAATGAGGTTTACCAGCGTCGGCAAAACTGCTGAGTTCTGTCGACGTTATGTTGACAGAACTCAGCAGTAGTGTGGACGCAGGTATAGTTTTGTCGACAAAAGTCCACTTTTGTCGACAAAACCCTGTAGTCTAGACACACCCTAGGAGACTTCCAAGGAGCACCTAGCTTCAACAGGAGGATGTGTTCCTGGTTCAGAAGATGACTTTCTACACTCTGAAGCTTCATGGGGTAGCCGAGTTAGTCTGTAGAGGATAAACTTAAAAAACAACAAATGGACTGGTAGCACTTTATAGACTAACAAAACTTATTTTGTTAGTCTACAAAGTGCTACCAGACCATTTGTTGTTTTTAAGTTTATTCTTCTCTCTATTAGTATCAAAAGGATTAATAGTTTTGTGGTTATATTCTATTGCCCGAATCACTATCTGAACTTGGGTCACTTCACTTCCGTACCTCAGTTTCCCCATCTGTAATAAAAAGTGGCTAATAATAATACTTTCCTATAACATAACCAAACACTGTGTGTGACATAAAAGTATAGCTAAGATCTTTCATAGGAGATTATTCCCTTGTAGATGTCAGCTGTCGTCATAGGATGCTTAGAAATCTGAGACACTATAAAATTTATGCTTTTCCCAATTTAATGCTGAGAATTCCATATGGTAAGACTTCTAATTTACAGAAGTTTAGTCTTGTGCAAAGACAACATATATAGAGTTTTTAAAAAGGGAATTAATTATGATGACATACCAGCAAACACTGTGACTAAAACATGATTTCAACTGAAGTTAATTGCCGAATTTCCGTTGACTTCAGTGGAAGCCAAATTGTATCTTGAGTGGAAGATATAATCATTTCGTATTTTAAATGTGTGACAGTGAATACCAATCCTGTGCAGATACATTGAAAGTTTAATTTCACAAGGTATTTTTACACTTGGCTTTACATCACCTTTTACTTAAATAACCCTTTGTGAGTTTTTTTCAATTTATGAGGAAAATAAGAGTTTTTTTGGAGACTCAAGATTAGAGCCCTTTTCAATAATTCATACTCTCATAGGTTGAATCAGTGGAAAACCTAGCTGATTTCATTTCAGCAGTTTACAAGGATATATTGTAATATATATAATATATGTAATGTAATATACAGAGAGACCTATATTAAATCTTTGCCTCAAAACTCTATGGTACTAAAAATTATAAAAATGCTAAATCTCATCTTCTTCCACTAACATGGAATAATTTCACCAAAGTTAGAAATCATGGGCAAGACTTTTGAGAGAGCTCCACTCCCAGTTATATGCCTAAACAAGTTAGCTTTGTTTTCAGAACTGTCAGTATCCAGGTGCATTGACTGGAAATAGCACAGAAAGGGTGTGTGTAAATGGGAATTGAACTCTTTTGAAAATCCTTCTTTGTAAGTGTGTCTGTAAGAAATGGGAGTTGCTTTTCATGAGGCACTTTCAGCTTGCGATGGGCTGGTCATGTGATGGAAATCACCTGTTTTAAAATTTCTGTTTTCCTCACTGACTCAGACTCCTCACTGACTCAGACTACCTGTTGCAGGTCCAATGCTTCATGCTCTTAAAAGCAGAGAGCAAGACCAATGCTTCCTTTGCTCCTACTTTCAACCAGCATTTCTTCTCATTTTCCCACCTACCTGATCCTCAGTCCATTTTCCAGCTACCCAAATATCTCCTTCCCAACTCCACTAGACCTAGTATCACCCTACCTTCAGGCTTGGGAAGTAGCCATGTCCTGCCACTAACTGAATTGTACCCTTGCAACTATGCATTTGGGTATGACATCTCCTCTTGGTTGCTTCCCCACCCAATGATCAATTCTATCCTCTGCTTCTGGTCTCTCTAATTATACCTAGTCCATTTGCTCATTCTAATTAGAATAAAGTTGGACACTCAAGTCAAATACCATCATGATGCCAGTTATTTCAGAAATGAGGAATTTGAAAAATTCCCTCTTTATCCACAGCTCAAATTTAAAGTAGACTTTCCATTGTCGATCTACCCAGATTAACTTCACTTGCAATAATACAGAGTGGTTCAACTGCATTAATGAATCTATTTTTTCATATGTATCTGCAGGGTCTCTGTGTGATGCTTGTATTATTTGCAACTTTCTAAACGGACGGCTGTAAAGTAGTAAATTAAGTCATCAGACTGTTTTGCCTTTTCCGAGAAACTGAGATACCATGAAAATTCATAGTAGCCATGTAGCAACATTTGACAAGCTGTGTGAAATACTCTAAGACAATACAAAAACATCCTTATCTGAGCTGAGTTCTGCAAGCAACTTTCAGACACTGTGTTATACATCTTTGAAAACCCAAGACTGTTTCTGTAATCTACTACATATTTTAGAGAGTTTGTCTGTTTGATCAAGAACTCCTCCTAAATGGTAAGAGTTAGGACCACCAAATTTGGTATACAGCTTTCTCTTATCATAACTGAAAGCAACGTAAGGGTTTGGTTGTGTCAGGAAAATGGCATGTGCTTGGAATGGGATTGCTTTTCATAAAAGCAAACGGAAATGAGTCAAGCACCAAATTAAGTACAGTCCTCAAAATGGACATAACCAGGGCTCAACAAATAATACAATCTACTTGTCATGGGCCGGGTTTGGGTGATCTGTGCATGCACAGATCGTCGCACAGCGTTGCTGGCGAGCAGAGTTCGCCGCGGTTCAGCGAGCCCTGGACATAACTGAGTTGAATGTTGAAAAAGCCTGAGCCAAGATGAGCCAGATCCGGGAATAGGATTGCTTTTCAATCTACCTTGCAGAAAAGAAATAAAAGGCAGAAATTGGAAGTAGTGCTCTTTTTTTACTAAAATAGTGGCACATTTTAATGATCCTCTTTTAAGAAATCCAACATAAAAATTAACTTCATAAAAATAAGTGTATTTTTGAAAATTACAATCATTTAAATAAAGTATGTACATTTTCCTTTTCATTTTTTTTAAATCAATTGAGTTAAGGACCCAAGCTGCTAGCGAGCTTAAAAAACAAAAATATCTTATAAATCAGCAAACAATTTCAGAGTAATAATGAATAGCCCAAGGTTAGATTATGCATTGCCCATGTAGAAATAGGCAGTATAGAGTGGTATTTCCCCAGAGACAGCATCAAGAATCATATTCTTGGATTATGTTGTCTAAATGCATTTTTGGACTCCCAAGTGCCTTTATGGAGTGAAGCTAAATGCCCTCCATTCATCCACCAGCTCTGCAGGCTTGTGCATTGAAAGATGAAGCCATAATCTGCTAAGGTTTCCTCTAAGTTGTGTGGCAGCTCTGCAGCTGCTTAATGAGCCTCTGGCTGGGCGGGGCTCATTAAGCAGCTGCAGGTCTATGCTGCCATACAGCTTAGAAGGAACTTTGGATCCCTGCTTCATCCTTCCCCCGACAGGAGCTGGAATTCTTACAAGCCTTTTGCACGCAGTCACACCTCTTCACACACCTAATCTGCTCCCATACAAAGAATTGAGAGAATCTGGCCCCCAGTCTGCAGAATACTTCTCCATGCTAAGGGGGATTTAGCTTGCAAGTTTACAAATGCTTTTATTCTAAAGGAATACAAATATCTTTCCTAGTAAAATTTCAGAGCACATTATTTCTCTGTATACGCTAATCTCTCTGCATTACTGAGGACAAATCATGTCTAGCACAGGATATTTCCTCATCCATAATGCTTACAAACTATATTGAAATCTTGACACACCATTTTCAAGGCTTCTAAATACGTCCTCCACTAACAGAGTCAGACCGTCTCTTTCTCTGGAAGCTTATGTTGGCTTCTGTGGAATCAAAGAAATATAAATTGCATTTTATGAACTTCTTAATTAATAGCAGTTAATGGCCAAGAAAATGTCTAACCTTATGATGCCACAGCCTTCTAAAACAAGGCCTATAGTTCATGTGTTGATTTTTTAAAGAAGTCCAGCTTGGTTTTTAATTGGGAAAATTTGATAGTTTCAAAAAATTAGTTAAAAAAGTAACCCTGGGATTTACATTAGGAAGTATGTAGAGAAATCATAGATCACTCATGATCACGGAAAATAACAGATATGGGAGCTGGAAATAAATCCCTGTTTCTCTGGGCTTATGTATCATCCCCAGTAATAACTATGTTGCAAGTAGGTGGTGCCTCTTGCTCCACTCATCTGAAGAAATGGGTTGTGCCCATGAAAGCTATCGAGACTACATAAATTTTTTGTTAGCCTCGAAGGGCATTCTATATTGGGGAGTTATTTTGTCCCAATGTTCGTTCCATGACAATGCAGTCCCACCAGTCAGAACTGGTCTCTCGCAGTCCTTTTAAGCACAAGTCTCAGATAGCCTCAGGAAGCAGCTACAGGAAGTGACTGCTGTCCTGATGCCCTGCCCAGAGTGCCCTGTCCAGGGGGCTTTAAATGTGATTCAGCTTCCAATCGGTGTGGATGCACTATTTTGATATAAATCTCCACTAGTTCAATGGAGATTTGTAGTGTGGACACAGTATTTTGAAATAGCTATTTTGGGGGGTTATTATTTTGAAATAACTTATTTTGAAATAACTGCATAGTGTAGACATAGGCTAAGGTACTATAGGAGCACTCGTTTTTTAAACTATTCTTCAAGTAGAACTCAGTGAACAATTCTTCTCAAGATTCATAAATGAGAATAGCATCTACTGTCCCATAGCTGTGCTGGCTATGCAATGCTGAGAGGTGAGAAGAGTTGCAAAACATTATTTTTGCCAGTAAATTATTTCCTACCACAATCATATTCTTTAAATGGCTTGGATTCATTCTATCCCTGATGCCAAAAATAGGCAGATAATACTCAATGGTATATCTTTCTCCTTAGAAGCAGAAAATCTAACCTGAAGAACCCAACAAGACTGCAGTGCCTGGACAAATAGCTATCTTAGATTAAGCCTGGTCTAACAAAGTGATGCCATAGGAGGTCAATATTGTCTAGCAGCATTAGCAACACTTCCACTGCTTACTGGGCTCTTAGAAGTCATTTAGGGGTAAATTAGAGCTAACTAACAGTACAGGATACTGAGAGCCAGACCTGGTGGCTGTAAACGAACTTTATGGGATCACAGGAAAGTTGGCCACACCCATGATAAGTGGACATCTGGCTTACTGAAATCAGTCTGGACCATGGATGTTGCCAGACCACAGAGTGCTGGACTACATAAGTTCAACCTGTATATGTCTGCTTCCCTCCCTAAGGCTGTGTCTAGGCTGCATCCCTCTGCCGAGAGAGGGATGCAAATCAAGCACTTCGGAAGAGCAAATGAGCCCGGGATTTAAATATCCTGAGCTTCATTTGCATACTCACGTTCTGACACTGTGCAGATCAGGCTCAGTGTCAAAAGTGAAAGTAAAGTGTAGCCGTGGCTCTGCCGACAGCGGGGAGCTTTTTCGGCAGCTCCTGTACTTCTCATTTCCCAAAACTTTCTTTTTGGATCAAGCATTCCTCCCATAGTGAAAAGGATTTAAACTAGAACTAGTTGAGAATTTTCTAACTAAATGTCTTTTCATCAGAAAAAGCCAATTTGTTGAAAAAGAACTGGCTATAGTAAAGAGTCAGTTTTGATTAATCTGCCACAGATGCTTTTTTTAAAAATTGTCAGAACATATCAATACCATAAACCAGTTTAGAAAACAATGGTTCTGAGCAACATGTCCTTTTACATCTCAGTGTCAGCTGCAGCCACAGGTGATACTGAATTAGTATGCATGCAAATAATCTAAAGACACACATACACATAAAGTAGGTATATCTTCAGAAAGGTTTTATACCTGCCTGAATTTTGAGGATACATTTGCTCTATTAAGATATATTGGTATCATCCTATTATTTTTAATTAGTGGCAATAATGTAAATAATTATTCCACTTCAACTTAAAATAGAATCATAGGGAAAGCTATCAAATTACCGAAGATGTATTTAATAAATTCATATAACTAACACTGATTTTCAAACAATTTTTTTTTAATGGTAGTGTTAGAAACTTTTCAAAAACTCTCATCTCTGTGGAACAAACAGAACATCCCATGGTTTAATAAAAACAATGTGTATATATCTTTATTGTGATGGCTAATCCCATCAGTACCTGTGTATTACAGAGATCTCAGAGATGAAGTCAATTTTATGATTTTGTAAAATAACTGGAAGCACTGAAAAGTGAACCGACCAATTATGCCCTGAAGCAACCAGTATGACTTTGAATAAAAATAAGGAACTGAAGGTTTTTTTAATACAATGTTTCAAAGTGCATATGAAGATTTGCTCATCCTGTGAATACAGCCAGTTTTCATTATACTGTGTAGAATATTGTGCTTAAATAATTGTGGACATTTTATGCAAACGCTGCATATATTCTGGCCTAGAACAGTGATCAAAGAGGCTGCATGAGCCACTGGAGATATCTCGTGGCATTGATATAAAGCCAGCAAAGAAAAAAATACCAACAAATGAAACTCACAGAAAGTCATATATGTCTAACAATAATTGTGTCTTCCCTGTCGTCTCTAGATGAGACTAAAGGTTGTAGTGCAAAACGACGCTCACTTGGTTGACCCTTAGGAAACATGTTCTTTAGCAGGCACATTATACCTAGGTCCCCGCTGATAACAACTCACTGCGGATACCAGTGAAAAATCTACTTCAGAGAGGTTATAGCCCTGTTCTACTAACCCAGCATTCATTATTTTGATAAAATGGCTATGTTAATTGGTTCTCATAACATCCCAGCTGTCACAGTGAAGTTAATACATGGACAGTCATAATTGCAGTGATCATATTAATGTAACAAAAAATACATGTTCTTCTGCTGGGTTGAAGCATGTTCCATACACTTTCTTATCCATGTCACCTCCCAAAACTGAGGCCTCTTTCCTCCAGGGTTTCTCTTCTGTCAGCTAAGTTCTGAGATTTTCAGTCCAGAAGGGATCATTATGATCAACGTTCCTGCAGTTCCCCCAAGTGGTTCCTGCCTCCGGCTCATAAATAATTGAATGCATATGAATAATTGACTAACACTAATATAAATGTGTAGCTCATGCATGGTATTTCCTGTCTCCTTGCCAATGTTGACTAAATAATTGTCATGCTACCTCTGCAAGGAAGAGAATCATTGTTTCTGTTTTACTGTGGGGTAGAACTATGACACAGGCTGGGTCTGGGATGTCTCCTATTGAGTCAGTGGCAGTCTCAAAGCACAAAGTCTTTGAGGCACAAAGTCTCTGTTCACTATATCCCTTCCCATGCCCAGTCTGTTAGACCACAGTTCTCACTTCAGCTTATGCAAAAGCTATTGTTAGTAGTAACTTGTGGACAGCTGTGATTGCAGTGACAAACTGAGCAATTGAAGACCCTTTATCAGAAATACATCCCCATTGATCACCTCCGGTATCAACCCCCAGTCTGTTAGCTCACAGCATTACACAAGGAGGGAGCAGCCTTCTCCCAAACCTTTTATGACTTTATATGCTAAAACTAGTATCTGGAAACCCACTGGTAAAGTCAATATAGATCAGAAATATAAGTGTAAGATGCTTCTAGATAACTAGGTCCAAACCCCATTGAGAAGGAAAAGGTTACAGCTTTCTTACCAAATGCACATCTAAAATATAACCCTTTGGGCTTATCCTGTTACCCTGAATTTCTAGGGGAAAGTGAGGGTCCAATGAGGCCCTAAGATTGTGACCCAGAATAGGTAATGGAAGATTTAATCCTTCAAATGAGTGAGATGCATCTCTTCCCTAGACTGCAGGTGGGAACTTCAGGGGACAGAAACTCCATGAAAACTTCCGTGCAGAGTTCTTTCTCTGGCACTGGGGCTGTATGTCTGTCTTTCTTGCTCTCTTCTAATTGAATAGGCCCACGTTCTATTAAAAATCAGGCAAATCTTCAGAGTTCCACAGTATCTGAACCTTCAAAGTATCACTGTTTCCCTTCCCTAAAAGCTCCACAATGTCCCTTGTTGCACAGCATCATTGAAACTTCATTACCAAGACCTCCCCTGTCTGCAGCAACTTCTTCGAGTCCTGGAGTGGTGATGGTCTCCACTGAAAAGATCATAAATCCCGAGGATGCATGGTTGGTTGGTTTGCCTAAGCTCCTTAGGGCTGAAGGGAAGATAATGTATGTCCATTCCTGTAAGAATCTACGTACTATGTCTTCAAATCTAAAGCAATAGGCAAGGCAGAAATTCCACAGAGAGACAGTGAGAAGGGGGCAGGAACAGTAGCTTGCAGCAAAATATTGTTCAACATCAGAAGAAAGCAACTCATTGTGTGATTCTCCATCATCGTCACAAGACATCTCTGTCCCGTATCTTTCTGTAGGCCACTATATTTAACAAGTGCCTGCTACTACAGGTTGAACCTCTCTAGTCCGGCACTCTCTGGTCAGCAACATCCAGTGCTTTTTTTGTGATGGTACTGCCTGGTACGCAGTACTGGCACCTCCAATCAGAGCTCAATAACTTTTCCTCTGGAGTACCGGCACCTCCAGTCAGAGCTCAGCAACATTTCCCCTGGAGTAACAACACCTTTTTTTTTTTTTTTTAACAAAAAAAGCACTGGCAACATCTATAGTCCGGCAAGGTTTTAGTTAGTTGGATGCCCATTTATCTTGGGTGTGGCCAAGTTTCCTGCAGTCCCATAAAGTTTGTTTAATCCCACCTGTCTTGGCTCTTAGTGTTCTGTGCTTTTATTTAGCTTTAATTTACCCCTAAATGTCTTCTAAGACCCCAATAAGCAGTGGACATGTTGGTAATGCTGCCAGTCAGCATTGATCTCCTATGGTACAGAAAATTCTCTGGTTCTGCACTGGTCAGGCCCTAAGGATGCCAGACTAGAGAGATATACTCTGTATTTCCATAGGCAAAATGATAAGTGCTACAGAAATAGCTGACCTTATTTCTGGATATGCAGGGGGAGGGGACCTCTCTGGCTGTGTCTAGACTGGTCAGTTTTTCCGGAAAATCAGCCGCTTTTCCGGAAAAACTTGCCAGCTGTCTACACTGGCCGCTTGAATTTCCGCAAAAGCACTGACTTCCTACTGTAAGAAATCAGTGCTTCTTGCGGAAATACTATTCTGCTCCCGTTCAGGCAAAAGTCCCTTTTGCAAAAAGCTTTTGCGCAAAAGGGTCAGTGTAGACACTCAGATTTGTTTTGTGCAAAAAAGCCCCGATTGCGAAAATGGCAAGCGGGGCTTTTTTGCGGAAAAGCGCATCTAGATTGGCACGGACACTTTTCCGCAAAAAGTGCTTTTGCAGAAAAGCGTCCGTGCCAATCTAGATGCTCTGTTCCGAAAATGCTTTTAACGGAAAACTTTTCCATTAAAAGCATTTCCGGAAAATCATGCCAATCTAGACGCAGCCTCTGTGTTTAAACTAAAGGGGATTATCCAGACTCTGGTCATTTCCCTATTTCCACAGCTCACAAGCATTATTTCAGTTTTCTCCATTTGAGTTTCATCCATCATACCCTGATCCCTATTAAAGATGGAAACCCTCAGCAACATTTGCCTTTGGGAAGATGCACCTTTTATATTTTGTGGGTTTTGTATTTAATATGCATAATAATAATATCAAAATGGTACTTATACCCAGATGTCAGTCTGCTATGGGTTCTGTAGCTCACTCCAGTACAATAGGTTGCTGTTGCTTTCAGGTAGATTGTGTATTACTAGCTTATTCTACTAGCTCTTTCTTTTCCCTTTTGCAACTAAAGCAAGAGATAATGTATGTTCCCTGCATTCCCTTATTCACAAGTCTTCCCTTTCCATAGCCCCTACAATGCATAAAGTACTTAATTCCTTTTTTCTTGAAATCCAGATTTATAGTGTTGATTTTTATGTATGTATTTTATCATTTGACTTGAAGAAAAGAGTGGGCTGTTTTACCTCCACTGATAATGTTAGATGTTGCATCATATCACTAACTATGCACCACAATAATTGGAAAGTAAGCTACTATTGAAAGCTACAACACAGAAGGGGGGCTGCTTATTCTGCTAAAGGGCACTGTAACAGGTAGTGCTGACTCGGGAACTAACACAGCACCCTGTCATTCAACTCCCTGCCAGTTTATGTAAATTGAGCTCTGATTGAATGACAGGCAATTGGCAGAAGAGGCCAATTAACTGAGTGGCTACAACTGTTTAGAGTAGCCCCAGCAGCTATGCATATATAAGCAAACCAGAGGGCCATGGTGGTGAGAGAGCTTGATGGTAGGCAGTAGTATGGAGCATTGGCTGCTGTCCTGTAATGGTTCTGTGTGAAGAAGTGGACTATGGTTGCCAATATAATAAATTATGGAGGTAGATAAGAGTGGCTGTGATTAGTGGTGGAAGTCGCAGAGGACTCTCAGGGGACCACCCCATAACAGGTATCTAAAGAACATCAGTCAGCACCTGAAGTGCATCAATATCTGAACGGGGATAAGAGTGAGTGTTAGTTTAAAATTGACTGCTACCTATCAGTTTCACATCACTTTTACAGCTTAGAACTGGTTCCGTTAACCTCAGTAACTTCCTTTAGCTGTTGTCACATCCACTCAGGAATCTCTGTTTTATGGATTTTCCCAAGCTAATGCCGTCTTCAAATGACCCAACTATCAGCAACCTAGAAACTGTGGTATCATTTTTTAAAAAAAGTTATTCCTATCCATTTAATGCAATGTTCTGAAATAACAAAAGCAACAATAATGAAATGGAAGATTGTGTGAGAATGTATTTCCTTTCAAAATGAGAAATGGCATAGTCCAAAAAACTATTTGTTTTACAATGCAAGGCACCTCACATGCAAAATCAGGGTTAGAAATGCTCAGCCAATCAAGCAATAGGATTGGCTGAACATCCCTAAGAGCTTTTATAATTTGGGTTATAAGGTTTAATTAGCATATTACAGTTTGGCTAAATGAACAATACAGAGCTGCCAAAATCTAAAAATAGTAGCACATAAATCTTCCTGCTGTGGTGCACACATGCAGCTGTAAGATAACTGATGGACTGAAAATGTTGCCTGAGTATGGCATTAGGATTCTAAACAGCAGAGAAGCCCCACTAAACAAATTTCATAGGTCAGCAGAAATTTATCTTGTTTGCGTTGTTGCTGTAACTCACTCCTTGCCTGCTAAACTGAGTAAAGGAGTAGAGGAACAGAAGGTAAAGGAAAGAAAACGGTGACTACAAGAAGAAAACAAAGGATTTTTGGGGTTTTTTTTTTTTAAGAGATGTATCCAAAAGATACTTTGAAATTATACTGCTCCTGGAGAAAGAGAAGATGTAAAACAAAAGAATTGCATTATCAAGGAAAGGAGGAGAGGGAGCTGATGTTATTCTGTGTTTCATTACAGAGTGTTTTCTGAGATATTCTGTCAAATACATATTCTCACTCCTTCTCAGTACGGTAGACATAGCAGTTCTATTCAAAGAGAAGTGGATCATAAAACTATATGGTACAGTCATTCAGTAATCAGTATGACAGTTTTTAGAAGGTCCGCTCCCCCTCCCCAAACAAAAAAATATAACTGATAACATCAGACTAGCTAATCTTTTTTTCTCTGGGCCTTGGCTCCACTAACTTTGTCTTCCCATCTGCACTGTAGGGGGTCCAGCATAACCTACATCAGTATTGTTAACAGGCCCCCTGACAGGGCAAAGAGGGCCCCCAGGGCCCTGGAAAGTATGTCAGTTCCCCTAATTGCTAACATACATGCATTCAAAAAAAATCATGAAACTGGCTTTAAAATAATGATGTAATGGTTAGGAGAGTAAGGGATGAAACTCTCATCTCTCTATATAGCAGAGAAAGGGAAAAACCAGCTCTGGCTAGTTTTATTCACATGAAATATTATGTTTGCCCCTAACTCCACCTATGGAATGTTGTTGCTTTGGTTATAATTTATTTATATGTGCATGGGCCAATGGGCTAGTAGATTATTACCATTGCTGTACTTATGAAAGACCATAGGAATTGTGCAGAAAGGGAGGGATCAACCTAACAGTACAGTTGTGGACTTTGGTAACAAAATAGAAGCTGTATAGATGTGGCTAATTTGGCTTCTCAGATGGGAAGTGCAAGGCTGAGCTATAAGGATTCTAATTAATCATGGTTAGTATGTTTCCTATCTGGAAGTTATAGTATGTATGGAGTTAATTACTAGTTTAGCAGTGCTGCAGGCTTAGCAATGAGGATTGACTGGAGTAGTGGTGGCAGTAACAGAGCACAGCTGTCTGTAGAGGGAACCAATTGAACTAGCAGCAGACTTCACAGCAACATGATAGGCGGTGGTACTATTGAGCTGACTTTGCATGTCTCAGAGATGTAGCACTAATTACCCACATCTGCACCGTGTGTTCTGGTACAGCACCCTAGTCTTGGCCTGGTAAGGACTGGGACCATTAGGAGGATCTGGAGAGTGCCCCCAATGCACACTCACATAAGAGCAGCAGTTCCCATCCTGCAGGGCAGTGCCTAGCTCTCTGATGTGGGCAATGCAATCTAATATGGAGTCATGGTATTGCAAATGTCTGGCCCAGCCACCTCTCTGTCATGATGGAGGAACAGCCAGGCCGTACCTGTGAGGCACTACAACCAAAGTTCTCTCTAAGTTGAGTGGGTGCACAACTGTGTAGCTATTTTCTGAGATTTTCTCAGAGATTCAAAGCTCTCCATGCAGGCAAGGAGCTCAGCTGACTGGCAGGAGCAGGTGTCTATAAACAGCAGCTAAACGCCAATTGCCCCCATACTAACTGAAGAGCTCCCAGAGCAGAAAAACTGCCAAGATAAACAGCGGAGATAAGGACAGTTAAGAGTCATTAATTATTTAGCTTGGGGAAAAGTCAGAAGGGAGGAGAGAGGAAGATCCAGAGTCAGAAACCCAACAGTCTCTTACCTCCCACTTCCCAGCCCAGGAGGATTGAAGGGGCTGCCTGCATGGGATAGGTAGGTAAAGAAGGTGTGATGGGTAGTGGCATCTGTGCAGTGAGGTGGAAGCAGGGGGCAGTTGGTTTGGGGTATCCTGACTGCTACAGTCCTCTCTGTCTGGGTTGGAGAGAGAGGGGAAAGTAGCTACATGGTGGGGTGGGGGCTATGAGGACATTTGCATGATTGCATGTCAAGCTAAGTTTACATAGGTGTTAATGACTTAAGATAAGAAAGAAAAAGATTCTTTTAACAGAATGTTTGAAGTGTTGTAGATATCTAAAACTTTTAACTTAATGATTTTTTAAATCCTGTGTTACTAATCAATACATGGTACATTGTAGTGCATTAAGACCAGGTTTTTGCTTTGTGGAAGAGTTCTGGCTCTTATGAGCCAGAAGTAGCATGAACTAGGTGTGATCCTAGTTGTTTTGTAAGATGAAATCTTATTTGCAAACTCTTTGAAACATGCATTTGTCTACAAACCCTGAAGCAATGTGTTAACGAGCTTGCGGCTTCTACTCTTCCTGGAGTAGAAGAAGGCTTATTCCCTACCTTTGCACAGCACCTTTGTAGTCACTAAGGGTACGTCTAGATTACATGCCTCTGCAGACAGAGACATGTCAAATAGGCTACCCGACATAGTCAATGAAGCGGGGATTTAAATATCCCCAGCTTCATTAAAATAAAAATGGCTGTGGCACTGTGTTGGCTCAGCTGATCGTCGGCACAGCGCACAAGTCAAGACGCGGATCGGTCGACAAAGGAAGTCTTTGTCCACTGCTCCATTATGCCTTGTGAAATGAGGTTTACAGGAGCAGTCGACAAAGGCTTCCCTTGTCATCTGATCCACATCTTGACTCACGCTGTGCTGACGATCAGCTGAGCCAGAACAGCGCCGTGGTCATTTTAATTTTAATGAAGCCGGGGATATTTAAATCCCCACGTCATTGGCTATGTCGGGTAGCCTGTTTTACATGCCTCTGTTGGCAGAGGCATGTAATCTAGACATACCCTAAGAATACCTCACGGCAACTAGATACAGGTGTCTTGTTTTAATATCTTTTCTTTCACACATATGGGCTGCTTAAAATGTGTGTGTGTGTGTGTGTGTGTGTGTGTGTGTGTTTTGTTTTGTATTGGTGATTCACTACCTCACCATTGGAGGTGCGCATAAGAAAATTCAACCTGCCCACAGATAGAAAATGTTAGAGGGAACACTGACTACAACGCCTTACACCAGGTCAAAACACCAAGGCTACATTTACGCTGCAGGTTTTTTGTGCAAGAATTGTTTTGCATAAGAGTTCTTGTGCAAAAGGTCTTGAGTAAGAGCATGTCCACACTGCCATGTGCTTTTGCACAAGAGCGTCCATGGCAGTGTAGACTCTCTCTTGCACAAGAAAACTCTGATGGCCATTTTAGCCAAAGGGGTTTCTTGCGCAAGAAACCCCTGTTGCCCGTCCATGCTGACTTCTTACACAAGAGGGCTTATTCCTCGTGGGGAGAGGAATAACTCTTGTGCAAGAAGTCCTCTGTTCTGACACTTTACTGTAAATTTATTTGCGCAAGAATGTGTGTGCAGTGTAGACATGCTGCAAGTTTTTGCACAACGGCCATTCTTGTGCAAAAAGCCTGCAGTGTAGATGTATCCCTGGAGCAGAAAGCGGGGTGCAGCTCTGTGGGAGCCATTGCTGCAGGATGAGTTCAGAGATGGCTCACTTTCCAATTGCCCCTTGTGAGGCCTCTCCTCCAATCCAAACCCAGCACCTTGGCCCTCTAATTCAATACGAATAGGGCTAGCATCGCAGAACTGGACCAGATTGGTGCTGCTCCACTGTGCAGCAAACAGAATAGTTCTCTCTGGACTGGAGGAGACCTGCCTTTCAATTATAGCTGAGACTAATTTATAAATTAAGAATGAATGTGGTTTTAGGGGGGTGGCTGCTATCAGGTGGATAATTAATCTTGATAACCATGGGGATCACTGACTTCCTGATTCACTCATTTGAGTTCCTTATTTTCTTGCATGTAAACAAGTGTACTGAGCTTCCATGTTTTGTTTTTTCTTCCCAGAAAAGATACTGCAAATCCATATTCCCATGGCCTGCTGAGAGCTTGTGAAGAGGAAGAACCACTGGGAAAGGCAAGTAGAGAAATTTCCCTCTAATTTCCTAGTGCCAAAAGTAGAAGCATAATTCTGGGTGGGGGCGTAAGATACAGTTGGAGTTTTTATTTATTTTGTGTACTTTTTACTGAAAAAAAAAGCTGTAGTCTCACCATAGCCTATATGAGATTTAATTCATAACTAGCACAATCATAAATATGCAAATGCCTCTTTTATGGTGTTCAAGCCTTTTGGTCCTGAGAATGGGTAATTTGTATAGCCAAGTCCCCCACTTGTATAGCCAAGCGTCAGAAGATTAGGTTCAAAGGTGGGATTTTTGCATTCTCCTCTTTTCAAGAAATTCCTAGGAAACTACTCAACTAACAGTTTGCTTTTTGTCTTTGCCTCTTGTTCAAAAGAGTCCTTTAATGTTCATAACCTTTCCCCAGGCTTACATTAGGTAAGTATCCTAGACAAGTTACATACTATGCCAATAACACAGAGATATTTGAATGTTTAATACAATGCTCTCCTAAAATGCTCACTAAGGTTTGTTGATGCTATTACTGGAGATTGCTGTATCTGTTACAGTGATCTCTGGAAAAGGAAAACATACCCTGTCTATTCATTTTGTAAAATTGTGCCCACAAACAAAGGAGTACAATGTATAAAACTATGCAAATACAGAGTTCTCCACTATTGTTAACTTGGAATGGAAGTTGACAGCCATTCATATTAAAATATACCATTTGCCGCTTATTAATGCTAGCATTAGCAGCTGATAAGCCTTACTTTACCAGAAGGTCTTGCCAACATGGGGAAACTGATGAGCATCACTATAGCTCAGTGGAAGACGCTCCTATCAGGCATAAGAACTCAAGAAGGTTTAAAGTTGCAGAATTTCCTCTTCAGTCTAGCCTTTACAGAGGAAGAGGAGGGTGCCAATTGCCCTGCTCTACTTTGTTGCCTGCATCACTGATTTCTGCAGGTGGACTCCTCCAAAAGGGATTGAGAGACTTGGGTTGCATCAGTTTGTGCCATTTTTTCCCAGGGATCTGTGGGAGAATCTGGAGCAGCACAACTTGCTGCCCTTTTCTGTCCCTCTACTTCCACAGGCTTTCCCAGCCTCCTGTCAGTCCTTTGTCCCCAGAGATTAAAAACAAAACAAAGCCAACTGTTACTTTGAAAATGTCATTGTTACCTGCCATTACCTGCTGTTGTGCTCCCACTGCTAGGGGCCTCAACTTTTATTTATATGGGCGTGTAAAATGTATCCATTGAGGAATATATAATTCCTGTCAGAGGTGGAGTCATTCATGAGATCTCCAAGGGGTGTTAGTATTCATTGTCATCTCAACCTTCTCATGACTACTAATTGCTGTCTGGCCTAACAAGTTCTTCATGACTTTAACATTTAAAAGAGAACTTGGCAGGGCCCTTTGTATAATTAGTTTCTGAAAAGAAAAGAGGCATTTCAGAAAGAGGCAAGGGGAGGAGAGTCAGAGATTAAATGCAGCATGAGGGACAGAGAGGGGTCATTGTACTGTTTCTCTATCTCCCCTTCACTTTGACCTCTTATTTCCTTAAGCTGCAAGGCATATATATATGAGTCTTGATGACATAATACAGGTTCAACCTCTCTAGTCCAGCACTCTCCAGACTTGACCAGTGCCGAACCAGAGAATTTGCCGAATCACAGGAGGTCAATATTGTCGAGCAGCAATACCTACACTTCCACTGCTTACTAAGCTCTTAGAAGACCTTTAGAGATAAATTAGAGCTAAATAACAGCACAGAACTCTGAGAGCCAGAACTGGTGGCTGTAAACAAACTTTATGGGACTTTAGGAAACTCATGATAAGTGGCCACCCATCTAACTAAAAGCATTGCCAGACCACGGATGTTGCCAGATCAGAGAGTGCTGGATGAGAGAGGTATATCCAATTATTCATTAGTATTGTCCTACTGTGTTTCTCTGCAATTTGTATGAAAGAGATTCATATCCAATATTCAATCAAAAGGGACTTTATGATTACAGAGATAATCTTTCCCATCTTGTGCAGCTTGTCTGCATCCTGTTAAGGGAAGAGTGACTACCGTGGGGAAACAGAAGGAGTGAAGAAGGGTCTTCCACCTCCCCTTTCCTAATAGTCTTTAGGAAATCATTTGAATCATCATCTATACCAACAGAACGGGGGTACATGGCTTGATCCACAAAGCCTCAATAGTGGACCTTCAACTAGCTAGTGTCTATGCAAACAAAACACTAATATTTAAAGATCAGTACAAGCACAGAAAAAACAGTTGAAAGATCAGTGATCCCTACTAGCCAGACGAATGGGAGTTGAGAGCATTCTGTCCTCAGAAGACGTGTTCACTATGGCCTCCATCCTGCCTGTGCTGATTGCTACACACAGTGACTAGTCTCATTAATGTCACAGGGAATAATCCCAGTGCGTACAGGTAAGCAAGTATGTGAATTTGCAGGTTTGAGGCCATTTTACAATATCAGCACCTAAATCTATATCTAGATATTTAAATATCTAACAAAATATATCTAAATAGTTACCCACTTTAAAGTGGGAAACCCTTTTTCTAACCAAGTTTGGTAGTAATTTTGTAAATAATGATGCTGTTTTTAAAGTTATTTAAGTACATACTTCTGCTATTTCATATTGCTCATTAGGCAAGAAAATTAACCATGAGTAATACTTCAGAAATGACTTTGACCTTGTCCAAATGCCAGGAAAAAGAGAGAAATGCAGAGAATTCAAGGGCAACTGAAAACACACCAGGCAAACAAAAAAAATAAGGTGCTCTACTGCAAAACAGCAGGGTTAAATATCTGACAAAGGTGTGAGGGAAAGAGAAGGGAAAAAAATCTCTTCACATTTTGTTTAAAAAAAAAAAGCCTGCTTTCACTCTTATCAGTGATGGATGATTTGGTGTGTTATGAAGTCAAAGAAACATCAACAGAGCATGAAACAAGGCATCAGTGGAGGGGTGAAAAAAACTGACCCAGCTCTCTGCTTTCAAAAAAATGGTAAATGATAATGGAGGCAAAGGTTGCTTTTCTCAGCCTCCTGACAGACCACACTTTGTCAAGAATTTCCTCTAAAAACACCTGCATTATTATAGCCATTAAGAAAATACTGGAAGGGTCCTGAGGTAACAAATTATATGAGCTAGGAAACCGTGAGCCAGGTGTACAGAAGAATATTGCTAGAGCTGACAGTACAACTTTGCTGAAGACTTAAGGGAAATGCCTCCAGGGTGTCATGTCAGCAAAGCAACTGGTATAGGGAGACAAATGAAGGGTGCTAGGCTGTCACATTCACCTTTACATTGAAAAGATTTAGATCTTCATTGCTGTATTTATCAGGTAAACAAAATGGCTGATGTTCTTACATAGTCTGATGTTCCTTCCAGGAAAAAGTGGAAAAGAAAAGTGGGAATTCATTCTCTGAAGAAAGAATAGTTGTCATGATACTATGTGCATTATTTTAATTAAATCTTTGTAAATTAGCAACGCAATTCATAAACAGAGATTAAGTAACACTCCTTGTCCAAGGGCCTGATCCTGAACCTCTTGAATCCAAATAAACTGCTACCGTCTAAGAGACTGATTCTTCAGGGGCTAAGTACCCACAACTCCCACCAAAATCATTGTGTGGTAATAGTGTTCAACATCTCGAAGTATCAGGCCATTTGTTTAGCCTTTCTCACGCTCTACAAGTCAGGAGACATCAATTCAAACAAGGGAGATTGGATAGTTATTGGTGAGGAGAAAAATGCATGCAGGATTCCTGGAAGAACTGCATATTAAAGAGCTTTTTTATCTCTTTAGTATTTTTTAAATTTATTTTAACTGTACAACATCAATAAAAATATTGATTCACCTTGACAAACAAGCATAGGAAAGAGAGGGGGAAAGGGCATCAGACCCAAAGCTTGTCAATAAAGAGGTGTCAAAAGTATTCCAAGAAATCACTGTCAGTGTTGAAAACAAGAGAGAGGAAATTATTGTGTAAGCTTATCATGTCTCTAACTCAAGGACAATGCAACCATCACAAAGAATCTCTTCTTAAGACACAACACAACAGGAGACTCATAAGAATAAATTTTGCATTATGATTAAGAAATCTCCATAAAGAAGAAAATAGCTTCTGAATAATATACTCAGAAATTGGACAAGCAACAAGTATACTTAATAAAATCAGACCAAAAAGCCATATTCTCCCACCCTTACTTAAAATTAGTAGCACCTTACTCAGCAAGTAACTCCACGGAAGCAGTGAGATGACTTGCAGAGAAATATGTTACTCAGTTTAAGTAAAGGTGACAGAATCTGGCCTGAAATATTTGACTATTAGAGCTATATTCTGATATTTGAGCTCATGTTATAGTAATATAGGTTGAAACTCTGAAAACCGGTACTCTCTGGTTTTGGCAACATCCGTGGTCCAGCAGGGTACTAATTTAACTACAATTAGTCCAGAGAGAGATCTTGGAGTCATTGTGGATAGTTCTCTGAAAACATCCACTCAATGTGCAGTGGCAGTCAAAAAAGCAAATAGAATGTTAGGAATCACAAAAAAGAGAGAGAGACCAAGACAGAGACTTAGTGCCTCTGTATAAATCCATGGTACACCTACATCTTGAATACTGCATACAAGTGTGGTCGCCTCATCTCAAAAAAGATATTGGAATCAGAAAATGGCAACAAAAATGATTAGGGGCTTGGACCGGGTCCCATATGAAGAGAGATTAAAAACACTTGGACTTTTCAGCTTAGAAAAGAGGAGACTAAGGGAGGGAATATGATAGAGGGCTATAAAATCATGACGGGTGTGGAAAAATCAAATAAGGAAAAGCTCCCATCACATGAGATCTAGGAGTCACCAAATGAAATTAATAGGTAGCAGGTTTAAAACAAAAAAAAGGAAGTTTTTCTTCACACAGCTCACAGTCAACCTTGACAGAGAATGTCGTGAAGACTAGAACTTTAACAGGATTCAAAAAAGAGCTAGATAAATTCATGGATAACTATTAACTAGGATGGGTAGGAATGGTGTCCCTAGCCTCTGTTTGTCTGGAAATAGATAACAGGAGAGGGATCACTTGAACACCTGTTGTGTTTACTGCCTCTGGGGCATCTGGCATTGACTGCTGTCAGCAGACAGAATCCTGGGCTAGATGGACCTTTGGTCTGACCCAGTATGGCCAATCTTATGTTTACCAGAGAGCCCAGGAGCCTAGTGGTAGGAGGGCCAGCAGCCCTGCCGAGGCAGTGGGGCCAAACCCCACAAAAGTGCTGGGGCAGGGCCAGAGAATCCCAGCACCCTTCGGCAGCATAAGCTGGAGGAAAAAGGAGTTTGGCCACCCACAGCAGCATGGGGACAGAGAACCCCGGCAGCCTATGGCAGCATGAAGATGAAAGAAGAAGAAGCTTGGCCATCTGTGGCAATGTGGGGACAGAGAATTCCGGCAGCCCGCAGCAGCATACAAATTGTCTCTGAATTTGAAGTAGTTGTGGGTAAGGACAAAGTCACAGAACTCTGTAATCAGGTGTGCAGTGCTGTCATCGGGGTGGTGTTCCTGATGGCCTGTAATCTATCTTCATGTGGAATGTTGGTGTAAAGAGCTTCGATGTCCATGGTAGCCAGGATGGTATTTTCAGGTAGATTACTGATGTTTTGTAGTTTCCTCAGGAAGTCGGTGGTGTTTTGAAGGTAGCTAGGAGTGCTGGTAGCACAGGGTCTGAGGAGGGAGCCAGTATAGTCAGATAATCCTGTGATGAGTGTGCCAATGCTTGAAATGATTGGCCATCCGGGATTACCAGGTTTGTGTATTGTGGGTAGCAGATAGAAAGTTCCTGGCTGGGGATTAGGGGACGTGTTAGTGTAAATTTGTTCCTGAGCAGCATCAGAGAGCTTAATGGGCAGTTTTTTCAGGGTTTTTTTTGGTATTCCTTAGTGGGGTCACAGGAGAGAGGCCTGTAGAATCTGGTATTGGTGAATTGTCTGTTTGCCTCCTGTTCATAATCTGTCCTGTTCATGGTGACCACAGCGCCTCCTTTGTCTGCCTCTTTGATTATGATGTTAGGATTGTTTTTGAGGCTGTGTATAGCCTTGGGTTCTGCATGACTGAGGTTGTGTTATGTGGTGGTGTTTGCTGACAATGTCAGCTCGAGCACATTTGCAGAAGCAGTCAATGTAGAAATCAAGACTTTTGTTATGTCCATTGGTGGGGGTCCACATAGAAGCCTTCCTCTTGTGGTATCAGCGGGGGGGAACAGTCAGGTCAGTGTGTTGTATATCTGTGTGTTGGAAATATTCCTTCAGGCGGAGGCAGCGAAAATAGGATTCCAGATGGTATGAAATGGTATGAAAGTTCCAGTCTGAAAAAGGTATCAGAATTTATTCTTAAATAATCTGAATATTATTATGGGATTTTACTCCATGAGTAGTGCCATTGACTCCAATGAAACTACTCATGGAGCATGTATGTTGTTGTTCAACAAGACAGTGTTTGAATGAAATCCTTTATAAATAAATTCCATACTAGTTAACTTATGTTGTCCTTCTATTTTACTTCCCATTATTATTTGATTTTTTTACCCAATATAGTTAATATTACCAGGTATGTCTATACTACAGCATTAATTCGAGTTAACTTAATTTGAAATAGTTAATTTGAATTACGCTCATTTGAATTAACGCGTCTACACACAAAATGAAGTTCGAATTAGCATTTTACTAATTCGAAATACTGCATCCACACTGACTGGACACAGAATTGGATTTAAGGCTGGCCAGAACCAGGTCAGGCAGGGCATCAAGTCAGGAGTGTCTGTGTGTGGTTGCTGCCTGAGGGCTATCTGACGCCTGTGCTTAAAGGGACACTCCCCCTCCTCCCCCCCCCCCCCCGGGGCAGCCAGTTCTCAGGTGTCTCTGCTTTCTTGCCTGCCTCGATGAGGGACAGCAAAGCATTTGTGTCTCTGCATGCTCTGTTTGCCCTCACTTGGGACACCACAGCACTCTGCAACATGGAGCCAGAGCTGCCCCTGGGCACTTTGGTGCTTCTCATGGATGTGTTGCTACGAGCCTAGCTGCACTTACTGCAGGCTGCCATCCCGGAGGTCCATCGGGGGCTGTCAGTATCCAGGAGGCCCTGCAGGAGAGCTTCCACCCTGGGGAGCACTAAGAGCCTCCCTGGTGTGCCTCACTGGGGGCTTGTGCCTCATTCCTCCCTCCTTCCACTTACCCCTCCCTAACCCCCCTTCCTGATGTCAAATAAAAACACATTTCTTGCCTTCTTGACAAAAACAAACTCTCTTTATTGACCGAAACTGGGGTGGGAATGATGATGGGAGAGGGGAGGGGGAAACCTGGGAGGAGGGAGCTGGAAGGGGGAGGAAGGTGGAGAAGAAGCTCAGGGTTGGGGGTCTTGCCTGACCAACTTGATTTTCATGCAAACCTGTTCCTGGGTTTGCATATGGCCTTTGGTGGCCAGGCTGGCAGCTTTCCTACCATACACGGCTGCATTCCTCTGTATTGTGTGGAGATCATGGTCATTGGGGGCATCCCCCTCAAACCTAAGTTTGGTCCACACTGATCTCCACCCTAGACCAGGAAGGTACCTGTCTTCTCTGGGCCCTGGCAGGCTCCTGGGAGCTGGAAGACTGTTCCTGGGGAGCAGTGGATGTCTGGCTGCCAGTGGCTTGCTGGCTCATGTTTTGGGGCCACTGGGTTGGGGCAGTGACTGCTGGCTCTGGGCCGGCAGGCTTGGAGCTGTCACAGGCACTGTGTCCAGAGTCTGCCCCTTTAAGGGCTCCAGGGCTGGGGGGAGGGAGAAGAGTTTTCTTGGTTTGGCCCAGAGTGGCCACTAGGGGAAGCTGGGAAGGCTGGAGGTCCCCTATTTCAGAATAAGCATCTACACAATGCTCATTCCAAATTAGCTAATTCGAGTTGGGCATTATTCCTCATAGAATGAGGTTTAACTAACTCGAATTAAGTGCCCCGCTATTTCGAATTTACTGGTGTAGACACTATAGAAGTTAATTCGGAATAACGGCTGTTATTCTGAATTAACTTTGATGTGTAGGCATACCCACCCTCATAGGAAATATAGAATTCAACAAAGCCTCAGCATCTGAAACATTAAGGGTCATCATTGCCATCACTACTGTCTTTTAAAAATACTCCCTCGGAAATGTCTAAGTGTTTTTAAACATATTTTTATTCACTATTCCTGCCCCATAACTAGTAATTTGGTTGAAAAAATACAAAGCCATTAATACTTAAATAAATTCTGAGTTAGCCTCAGGAATCTTTTCCAGGTTGTTTTCACCAGAAGTAGAAAAATAATAATTTTTCCTCTTTAAAATACCCTTCATATAATAAGGACCAAATTATACAGGATTGTGTTTAAATGAAAAAGGCACAATGGCAATTCTAAATAAGGTTAGTGAATTAAGAAAAACAAACAAGACACATTTTAAGTGTTCATCAAGCATAGAGTGGAGCAGTCCAAAGGCAAGATTATACAGCTTTTACTCAAGACAGAATAGTGCCTTAATCCATGAATAGTATCATTTAAATCAATGGGAATACTGGCAGAGGTAATATCTTAGGGTATGTCTAAACTACATGGCTCCGTCGATGGAGCCATGTAGATTTGTTTGTTCGGCAAAGGGAAATGAAGCCGCGATTTAAATAATCCCTTTGCCGATCAGCCTAATCTACATGGCTCCATCGATGGAGCCATGTAGTTTAGACACACCCTTAGAGGCTGGCTTATAACACGAGAGACCCACAGCTGTGAATTAGTGAGGTGGATACGTCAGTGCAGCTAGGAAGCAAAAGAGTGAAATGATGGCATCAACAAATTGGATCAAGGGCAAGGAATAAAGTCATGGTGGAACTGTTCACATACTTGAGATTGTGAAAGGAGTGAGAGACAGGGCAAGAAGGAAAGAACAACACTGAAGTAGAACAAGTGAGGGGGGTCACAATGAAGGGATTAAGCAGCATAAGGCCAGGTTCGCTGGTTACTTTGCATCATTCTAGTGATGCAGAACTTCCATAGCTGACCTGGCAAGTTCCAGGTTTGGGTTTGGGGTTTGCTTGCTGGCTTTGCTTTGCTGGAGTAGCCCAAATCACCTGGAGTGTGTTAGTGACTCTACCCAATTGCCTCTGAAAAGAGAACACTGTTTGGGAAATAATAAGGTTCAGACTGATAGCTGGTGCAAATCACTGTAGTTGTGTTCAAGTCAACAGAGTTTTGCAGATTTAGACCAGCTGAAGTTCTGTCTCTAGCATGAATGAGAAGACAATGGAAAAGAAGTAAGAGGCAGTAGAATAAGAAATACAATAATAAAAATTCAAGTCAACTGGGGCAAACATGGGCATTGAAATGCAAGGATGTGTAAGGGTGTAAGGATGTGCATCAAATTCTGAGTAAAAACCCAGCAGAAGTTGAGAGAGGTTGTGTAGAGTGGTTCTCCAAATAGGCCAAAGATAGGGACAAAGGAAAGCGAGAAACTGAAAATGTCAAGAGGAAAATTACAATGTCTCTTAGATAGCTGTGGTTTCCGGGACAAAATGCGGGAGTCATGGGACTGAAGCAGAGTCAGAGTTGTGATTGGAATCTGGAGAAAGAAAATACCCAGCGCAGTAGGTATGATACTTTGTTTTTGTTCCTGCCCTAACCTAGGTGAAGCCTGTGTGCTCTTTGTAGTATTTAATATTTCTAGATACCTTTGTTTACAGCTCACTTCTTCAGTTTCCTATTGGGAACAGGTAATGAAGGTGTATTTCTTTTTTTTTATCCCCAACATTTCTAATGTGGATCCTTAGGGATGAATTTACTAATTATGAAGGAAATTTTCATATTCACATTTCCACCCACATAACTAATAACAGTTTTCCCTCCAGGGCTTAGTTCATTTCTAGGCAAGCCAAGCCTGTTCAACACCCTGGAAGACCATAAGAATATTAATAGAAATAATCCATGTCGGCTCATAAGAGTCAAATTCTGCCACTCTTTATAATGCCAAGGAGCACTTTCGACACTGTTCCACAAAGATACTTAGTTGCCTAAGTCTTGAGCATAGGCCCTGACATCCTAGTTATTGGCTCCACTGTGATCCAGAAAACTCCCACTGAATCAGACATTAAACTCAGTTTGTAACTAAGCTTTTAGGGTAAAAGTTCTATCGGCCCCTAAGTTGCATCTGGGTATGAGCACTGCTGCCTTCTGATAGGTGTCTGGATGCCTGTCTCCCACCTAATCTCTAGAGTGATTCACAAAGTGGTGATGGTGTTCATATTAAAACTTTCAACCCAGTGATTAATGCGCTTACTTGGGATCAGTGAGAGCCATGTTCTATTCCTACCAGCCTGAGTAGGAGAGAGGATCTGAACAGAGATTCTCTTGCTGGCCCCATGACTCATTACATTTCTTTCCACAATGAAACAGTTGTTAGTCCAGAAAAAAGGAGAGAATGACTTTGTAGTCAGATGGTTAGGGCTCCTCTCTGGAAGGTGGGAGATCCAGGGTACAATCACTCTTTCATTGTTTAGCCACAGTGGAACTGCATTAATCAGAAAAAGATTGAAGGATCCCCTCATTACAATGCTCAGAGGTTAGAGCTCTGTCCTAAGATGTAAGAGTCCCCTTTTCAAATCCTTTCTGCTGCCCAGGCAGAGAAGAGAGTTGAACCTGGGTCTCCTGAAGCATATATGAATGTTCTAAACACTGGGTTAAACGTTCAAATGTGAACTCCCATTCCTCTGGCAATTTTGCATGCAGTCAGGCAGGCACCTTATTCATTTCCATAAGAATCTGCTTAGTCAGTTTGAGTCTGAGATGGTTTCTTGTTTGTGGATTGCTAAGCAGAAATAGGTACCCCAGTCTATGAGAGAGACAGTGCTTATTACACACCATGGCTGTGTCTACACTGGGCCACTTATTCCGGAAAATCAGCCGCTTTTCCAGAATAAGCTGCGAGCTGTCGACACTGGCCCTTGAATTTCCGGAAAAGCAACAACGCTCTACTGTACAAAATCAGCCGCTATTCCGGAAAAACTATTCTGCTCCCGCTCGGGCATAAGTCCTTATTCCGGAACACTGTTCCGGAAAAGGGCCAGTGTAGACAGCCCAGTAGTCTTTTCCGGAAAAGAGCCCCGATCGCGAAAATGGCGATCGGGGCTCTTTTCCAGAAAAGCGCGTCTACATTGGCCACAAATGCTTTTCCGGAAAAAGGGCTTTTCCGGAAAAGCAGCCTGCCAATGTAGACGCTCCTTTTCCGGAAAAACTGAAAACAGAATAGTATTCCGTTTTAAGCAGTTCCGGAAATTCATGCCAGTGTAGACACAGCCCATATGGTTGGCATCGCCCATTAATTAGTTTAGGAAACTCTCCCTCTCTCAGTATTCTGTATATTTGTAGATCTCAATCTAAGGCAATTCTCTCTTCCTTTTGGTTATGTGCGGAGTCTAGTCATGTAACTCAGGCTTTATGGATAGCAATGTTATTCCTGTGATAACTTTTAGGTGCCATATTGCTCAGAGTTTCAGTGCCTACATTATTTTGTGAATCCAGGCCTTATTTCACAAAAAGTCCCATGGATTATCAGGGGAAGAACTCAGAGTAAGACAAGTAAGGGTGACAGCATCAGTCTCTTAGTATGAAGTCAATCACTAGTTGTTTTATAATCCAGGTTCCGCTTGTACAGAGAAAAAGGCAGACAGGATGTCAGCAAAAGAAATGCCTGGCCCCAGTCCAGTAACTCACTGGACTACATGCTTGACTTTAAACTCCTGAGTAGCCTCATTGACTTTAACAGAACTGCTTTATGTGCTTAAACTTAGGGAGATGTTTAGTTTATTGGAATTTGGTATTGTCTCTGTAGCCTCCTTTTTCCTGGTGGTGTGGTGAGTCACAACAACATGCTTGATTGCTTGGCTGGATTGAAGCCCATGTAAGATCAAGTGGCAAACCAAGTACAAGACTATTTTGGTTTAACGTAATGGGGGAATTTCTGAAGTGTACGAATAATTTGTTTTTAACAATATCTGATAGTGGCACTTTGGAAGAGAGTACTGTCTTTGTGAAATTTGTGAGACACAGCTGTTAATGTTTCTGATATGTTATAGAACAAAAGGAACCAAACTGTTTTGCATGAGATGAAATCTGTTTAAGCTCGGATGTGTCAAAACCAAAAATGACCATCCAAAAGAGATAGCAAAGTGATAGCTACTTCACTGGGCTGAGAGCATACTGCAGGAAGGAATATTCTGCAACATTTAAATATGAGACAATCTATTTTATTGGTGTGTGTGTGCGCATTGTGAGGCACACCACTATTTTTAGAGGTAGATGAGTTTCAGTGATGAGTGAAATGGTTATATGCCCTCTCTATATTGGTCTGCGATCTTTCTGAATTAAAAGCCATAAATATATAGCATTAGCATTAACTGCCTTTGCCGTTGGGCAGACATAGCAATGACATAACACTTTTAAGCCACATGAAGAACTTCAAACATGTTCTGATGCACCGATTCCAGTATACAGACACAGGAGCTGCCTGGGGAATTTGTTTAGTGATATTAAAAATGTTACACCTAAGACAAACGTCCAAAAGCAAAGAAATTATTAGATAAAATTGCATCTGAACATGATTCTATAGGTAGGTGTAAAAGCTTTTATTATGGTTTAAATGTGAATGGAGAGATTTGACAGCTGCTTTCAATAAGCAGTATACTTTTATTTTTTGCTCTCTCTTACGATACTAAAAATTCACTGAGTTTCTTCCTTAGCTAATCCACAACTTAAATAGTGTTGCTGTTTTTAGCCTGAGAGGTTACCCAACATTTCAGACCCTGACTGGTTAAACTTATTTCCACTGGGAGGAGAAATCAATGATAGTCCAATATTTCTTGGGTGTGATCCCTTTTCTTTACAGAAAATGTCAAAAATATTGTTTCCTTGAGCCCAGCAGGAATAAAAAAGAAGCCATTTCCTTCTTCAGTAATCCAAGCCTGCTTCCAGCCAGCTCTCTGCCCAAAAGAAGCATGCCCTCTCAGCATCTCCCGGGGACATTCTTCCAGTAATCCCTCATGGGGGGTTTTATCTAGGTGCTTTCTGTGCTTTTTGCAGAGATAATTCTTCAGGGTTTTCTTTCTTTTCGCTTGTGATACTCTCACTTGCTCAGTTTGCCATCGTCTCCTCCCAGGGAAACTTCTCTGCCCATATGATTCAGCTTGGGGAGGGAGGGATAGCTCAGTGGTTTGAGCATTGGCCTGCTAAACCCAGGGTTGTGAGTTTAATCCTTGTGGAGGCCATTTAGAGATTTGGGGGCAAAAATTTGTCAGGGATGGTATTTGGTCCTGCTGTGAAGGCAGGGGACTGGCCTCGATAACCTTTCAAGGTCCCTTCCAGCTCTAGGAGACAGGCAATCTCCATTAATAGCTTCTGCTTGTGGCCTCCTCGCCTAAGTGGTGTCCTATCATTTCAGCCATCTTACTCCATAAGGAACTTAATTGCTTCTTATATATATCCAGAATGAAAGGAGACTAACCTGTCCATCAATCTGCACCATGGTCTCTAAATGCCTACAAATCAAAGAAATGCATGATGGTTGCTACCATCACTCTTCACCATGAAAATAGCCTGATAAATTATTCTGGGAGTTACAGTTTTCAGAACCTTGGCACCAAAATGCCTGTCAGTGCATTGAATACAGAATGGCACGGAGTGAGAAATCCCACTCCAGGCATTGATGAATGAACACTTTCAGAAAAGGTGAAATGCCTGAATATCCTGAAATGCCTATCCAGCATAATAGTATGACTGAGAATAGACTCAGAACATCTCTGAGGATCCTATTGGCGAGACTGTGCATTGTTTTGGACTATCCTACTTGAATTAGTGTCTGGGTGAACATCTCTTGAGATAATGAAAGATCTGACCATAATCACCATGTCAGAAAATATCTTTACTAACTCCTTTAAAAACCCTTTAGTTTCAGAGGGTATGTCTACACTACCCTCCTAGTTCGAACTAGGAGGGTAATGTATGCATACCGCACTTGCTAATGAAGCCCGGGATTTGAATTTCCCGGGCTTCATTAGCATAAGCGGGGAGCCGCCATTTTTAAATCCCCGCTGCTTCGAACCCCGTGTAGCGCGGCTACACGGGGCTCGAACTAGGTAGTTCGGACTAGGGTGCCTATTCCGAACTACCGGTACTCCTCGTTTCACGAGGAGTAACGGTAGTTCGGAATAGGACCCTAGTCCGAACTACCTAGTTCGAGCCCCGTGTAGCCGCGCTACACGGGGTTCGAAGCAGCGGGGATTTAAAAATGGCGGCTCCCCGCTTATGCTAATGAAGCCCGGGAAATTCAAATCCCGGGCTTCATTAGCAAGTGCGGTATGCATACATTACCCCGTAGTTCGAACTAGCGGGGTAGTGTAGACATACCCAGAGGGATTAAACATTAGAAAGGTAGCCAGGTTTGTTCTGTTTCTTCACTGAGTATGTGATCACACAAAGAATTCGAATGAGCTCATGAGACCAGCCTCCATCACTTGCTTTCCAAACGAGCACCATTGTGCTTTGCTGCTGCTGCTCCTCACACTTACAAAGTGCTTCCCATAAACATCAGCAAAGCTACCTCACTGAACTATCTCAGATCCTTCCTCAAGACTCTCCTTTGCCATGATGCTTGCAAAAAACTTAGGTAGAAAATGATCTCAGAGGTCTGTCATGCAGATTCCTGTTATTCCCCATCTGTCTCTGTTCATCTCTTCTCTCTGGGCTTTCAATTAAACTTCTTGGGGCAGAGACCCTCTTTTTGTTCTATGTACAACACTTAGCACAATGGTGTCCTTCTCCATGACTAGGGCTCCTCAGTGCTATGGTAATATAAGTAATAGTTAATATTAATGATTGAAATGAGCTCCTTCTTTGTCAGCCGCCAAAGGAATAAAATGACAACTCTGCCCCTAGGTGTGTATTTGCTGGATCTGGATCTGTAGTGACTAGAATATTATGGAGGTAGAGGAAGGAGATACTGTGAGCTAAACATATTATGCTTATCATAAAATTAGCGCACACACATCTATGAACAACTGGTGCCTTGGACTCCAGAAATGGGACATCTCACACTAAAACAAGGGGATGACAGTTTTTACTAGATTAAAAGGTGATCCTCTTATTTTTTTTCTTTTTGACACTTGATGTATATGAAATATAATACAAAGAAAAAAATAAATAATTCTAAAAAATAAAATCCAGGAAGAAGAGAAGGGGAGTCATATTTATGCTACTGCACCTGTTGTTCAATAACCCTCTCATCCCTTTTGTTTTATTTTTAATCGTTGAAGCTGGAGTGAAACTTTTGAAGTTCAGAGATGCAGGAAAGAATGCCTGACAGCAAGGAATTTTTTTCCTGCAAAAATAGATTTATGATGAATCAAACCCATAAAATTAATCTGCGTCTAACACCTTCCCTGCAGACATCTCTGAAAACAAGATATATTCAGAATCAGAAAACAACAAACAGCATAGAGATAGAAGGAAACCTAAATTCCAGATCTAGCCATCCCTCTGTCTGAGGAAAAGTCATATCTAGATTCAGTGCTCAATGTATTATCTCAGGCCTGTGTCTAAGGCTGTGACTACATTACCACTTTCAGTGGTAAAACTTGAATCATTAGAGGGAGGGAAAAAACATGCCTCCCTCCCTGGTGATTAAAGTTTTAGCACTGAAAACTGTCAGTATGAACAGTGCTAACCCCCCTCATTCCAGATGAGATTTTTAATCACTGGAGATGCATCTATATTGCACCCTTACCTTGAAATAAGATACATAATTTGTGATATGCAGATTGAATAGATTATTTCAAAATTCGGTGCTGTCTACACAGCGCCAAATGTCAAAATAACTCACTATTCCAAAATGTCCCTTAACCCTTGTGGAATGACGGTTACTGGGATGTCGGAATAAGCAGCCCATTATTTTGAAATCTATTTTTAAATAATGGGCTGCCTCAATAGACACAGAATAGTTATTTTGGGATACTTCCAGTATCCCGAAATAGCTCCGCAGCGTAGACATAGCCTGGGAAAGCTCTAACCTAGAGCCCACATCAGAGTGCTGTGATGGGCACTGTAGGCATGTCGGAGTGGATGAACAACATAAGAAACAATGATGTGTAGATTGAAATGATGAGACACAGCCAAACTGAAAATCAGCTTGAGTTCGGGATTACAAAGATTGATATTCAGGGTTTTTCAGATCCTGGATTTTGGCTTTGCCTATGACAAGCCATCATATTTGGCAGGAAGCCATTCAGCAGTTCTATCCAAACTGACCAGAAAAGGCTGGTGACAACTTTTAGAGCCTTGCAAACTTAGCAGCACAAGCACTTAGCTGTAGGACATAGCTTAATTGTTGTTTGTTAAAAAAATAATAAAGCTCGCAAGATGTAGCAGACTCTGACTTCCTCAGGCAACTGATCAGCAGGATCCCCTGTGAGGCTAATGTGAGGGGGTGGAAAAGAAATCTAGAAAATCCATCTAAATTTTTAAGAAGCCAAATGGAAGGTACAGGATGAATCCATCCCACTGTGGAGAAAGAATACCAAATATAGCAAGTGACCCAGTTTGTTTAAAAGCAAAATCTTCTGTAAGTATAAACAAAAAAAGGAAGCACCTAGAACAAATGACTAGGGAGGAATATTAAAACTATTCCTTGTGCTTTGACCTTCCTGATTCCACCCAAGTATGCAGGGGTAGAATCAGGAAGGTCAAAGCACAAGGAATGTGAAGGATAATAAGAACAGTTTCGACAGATATGTAAGCAATAAGGTGGTCAGGGAAAATGTGAGATCCTTCCTGAATGGGGAAGAAAACCTACTGAAGAGAGGCTGAGAGAATTGGGCTATTTAGTTTGAAGAAGAGAAGAATGAGGGGAGATTTGACAGCAGCCTTCAACTATCTGAAGGGGGTTCCAAGAGGCTGGAGCTAGGCTAGTCTCAGTGGTGGCAGATGACAGAACCCAAAACAATGGTTTCGCGTTGCAGTGCGGTAGGTCTAGGTTGGCTATTAGGAAAAGCTATTTCACTAGGAGGTTGGTGAAGCACTGGCTTGTGTTTCCTAGTGAGGTACTGGTAGAGGAAGCTAGGCTTGACAAAACTCTGTCTGGAAGGATTTAGTTGGGGTTGGTCCTGCTTTGAGTGGGATGTGTGGGAGGAGGGTTGGACTAACTAGATGATCTCTTGAGGTTTCTTCCAACCCTAATCTTCTATAATTCTATAAGTTCTTTTCTTTCCTTGCAAGTTTTTTGGGAATTCCTTAGTCCGGTGGAAAATATTTTTATTGACAATAGGTTGTACCTCCCTTCACTGGGATTCTCTGGTCTGGCAACATCCATGGTCAGATAGGACCACAGATGTTCCTGGACCAGAGTCCAGGTATAGGAAGGTCTAGCCACAGGGCAAGAGTACAGTGGGGGGGGCAACTCAGCTGGGAGACCCATGGGGGCAGGTAGCTCAGTGGGGAAATCTGGTCCCAACAGCTGGGTAGTAGCAGGGGGCCGGCAGCAGCCACACAGCTTTGGCCCCAGTGGCAGCCAAGAAGCTCTGTGCAGCTCTGGCCCTAGCAGCAGCTAGGAAGCTCTTGCTCCGGCCCCAGCAGTAGTGAGGCCGTTGGGAGCTAGAGAGTTCCAGCCCAGGGAGCAACAAGGCAGCAGCGGGGTAGGCTGGAGCCCTAGTGGGGAGTGGAGACAAAGGTTTAGCACCTCTCCTGGTCTAGCAAATCCCCTTGTTCAGGTCCCAAGGGTGCCAGACCGGGGAGGTCCAACCTGTACAAATTATATCCAATCCACCTTTCACCATTTGATACACCATTCTAACAGACATTTACACAGGTCCCTCAATCTGGCTATTATGCTCAGTGCAAAATCTGAATTGTGAGGAAAGTGACTTTGAGCCACCTTTTCATTCTGAAGCGCCATACAGTTTAGACCAGCTTTGGCCCACTGTGTTATGAAAATCCTCTAGGAACTGTTCCAATTTTTCCAAAAAAAACCCCTTTGGGTTGAAAAATGTGTGAAATGGCAAAGCAAAATATTCTAGTTAAATAGGCGATTACAGCTTTCAGTGTGGAGTCTGGATAGTGATTCCACAATGCCATTATTGCAGATCTGTATGTTTCAGGTATCAAGGCCATGCTCCAGAGTATTCTGTAAGATATTCTAAAGCAAGTCATGTATTCCCTGATTCTTAATTGGTGAGAGTGAACAGTACTCTTCCGGAAAAGATTTTAAAACAAAACATTTTATCTCCTCAAGGCATCTCATTGCACCTAAGAGCCATTCACAGTCTGGTTTTGTTCTTTTTTTGGAAATACAATTTAACATCATCTTCAGGCTACGTACTTGAAAAGATTTCCTCTCCTAATAAAAAGCACCTGTGCCGCCTTTTCCTAATTTAACTGGCTCTATCCAGTTGAGCGTGCCCCTAATGTGCAATAATCCAACAACCACAGTTGCTTGGTATAAGGACTAGGTCTCTGCTTTTGTTTATTTCCATTTTAATTTGTTTCTGGCTACCTCAAATCTTGAGCAGCTCCCACTTAAATAGCATTTGCTTGAACTCTGCAAGGACTCCGAAGGCACAATGCTACAAGAGCGGAGGATTTGCATTTCCCATTTTAAGTCATCTGTGCACCTCAAAGGAGCACACCCAAGAATTATAATGTATTAGAAACCACATCTTCTGCATGTTAGGTACAGCACTGAGCACTCTCTCCACACATTATGAATAACCATAGTTTTAATCTTGCTTCAGCAATGCAACTGGTGTGTATTGAGATGCAATATGTGTAACTGTAAAAACTAAACTCATGCTCCAACTTTCAGACATTGGCATTTGAATTGTAACCCGAGAACCAATGTGCATCTAGCTGAATGTACAAACCCAAATTTACATATTCAAAATGGCCCCCAGGTTGATTGTGCAAAGAGTACATGTACATTTATTGTAGGTACACGTATGTTTCCCATCTTCATGATTTCTATGGGCTTTTTAATTGAGAATGTACATAATTTACTCTGACTAAAATAATTTGTCCGTCACCAAACCTGGGTATTGTTACTTTATGTACAAAATGGTGGGGACTAATGAGCTATTACCACTCGAGAGATCCTGGAGTCATTGTGAATAGTTCTCCAAAAACATCTACTCAATGTGAAACAACAGTCAAAAAAGCAAACAGAATGGTAGGAATCATTACAAAAGGATAGAGAATAAGACAGAGACTATTTTGTTGCCTCCGTACAAATCCCTGGTACATTCACATCTTGAATACAGCTTATCGGATAATCAGTCAATTAGTCAATTACCTCCCCTTGCTGACTCTGTCAGATACAGGCAGCAAAGGGAAGGAGAGAGAGGGTACTTCAAAGCCGCTGCGCCGCACAGCTGATCCCTGGCTCAGCTGTACAGCGTGCTGCTCCTTTGAAACTCTAATGTGGCATTCAAGGGGGCAGAGCCTCGCAGCTGATCCCCAGCTCAGCTGTGTGGCACTGTTCCTTTGAAATACCACCTCGGCATTTCAAAGCGGCAGCTGCCACGTGCAGCCCGGGGTCAGCTGGCTACTCCCCAGTTGATCCCAGGCTCCATGCAGCATTTCCACGCAACCCAGGATCAGCTGGAGATTTCCCTGCTGACCCCAGGCTCCCCATGGCATTACAAAGTGGAAGCGCAACATGGAGCCTGGGGTCAGCAGGGGACTCTGAGGGCGCTTCCACTTTAAAATGCACAAGAGCCCCCCAGGGGACTCTTGTACATTTCAAAGCTGGCATGCCCATGTGCAGCCGAGAGTCGGCGGGACTTCCCGCTGGCCCCAGACTGCACATAGAGTTCTGCATTTCTCCTTTGAAATGTACAAGCCGCTGGGGCTCTTGTACATTTCAAAGGAGGAATGTGGAAGTGCCTATCAAATAGTCAATGGAAATTCCATCAACTACTCAACTAGTATATAAACCAATATTTACCATCATTAGTACCGATGTAGTCGCCTCATCTCAAAAAAGATATCTTAGCATTGGAAAAAGTTCAGAAAAAAGCAACGAAAATGATTAAGGGTTTGGAGCAGTTGCCATATGAAGAGAGATTAAAAAGACTGGGACTTTCAGCTTAGAAAAGAGGAGACTAAGGGGGAATATGGTAGAGGTCTATAAAATCATGACTGTTGTGGAGAAAGAAAATAAGGAAAAGTTATGTACTTGTTCCCATAACATAAGATCTAGGGGTCATCAAATGAAATGAATAGGTAGCAGGTTAAAAACAAACAAAAGGAAGGGTTTTTTCATGCAACAAACAGTCAGCCTGTGGAACTCCTTGCCAGAGGATGTTGGGAAGGCCAGAACTTCAATAGGATTCCAAAGAGCTAGTTAAATTCAGGAAGCTAGTCCCATGAATAGATAGATATTAGCCATGTTAGTAGGAGTGGTGTCCCTAGCCTCTGTTTACCAGAAGCTGGGAACAGGTTATGGGGAGGGATCACTTGACCATTACCTCTTCTGTTCATTCCCTCTGGTGGCTTCTAGCATAGGCCATTGTCGGAAGACAGGATACTGCGCTAGATGGACCTTTGGTCTGAACCAGTATAACAAGAAAAAAGGAGGGCGCTCCAATTAGGAAAGGTGTTTATTGGAACATACACATCTCTTCTCATCCTTCTGAAATGGTTGTATTCTCTTATTTTTTGCATCTCTTTGGAATACTCCCCTGAAGCAGGGTTCACTTAGAAACTGCTATTTAGCAGTGTTTACACTGAGAAGCTGTTGGAAATGTGAAATAGGCAAATACCATTTTCAGGAACTCAGGCAGTCTTTTGTCACAGCAAGTCTGCAACAGAGACCATGTTATGTATTAGGCCCTCAAAGAGAGATTTTAGTGCCTTTTAGTGTTTAGATAAGCTGAGGGATGGCTTGTATCCCACAACACACCAAATCCATTCATTTCTTTTATCATTTTGTTTACTTTCTTCTCTGTATTTTCCCCAAACTTCAGCTTCACAATTTATTCTTAGCCAGCTTTAAAGTCCCCCTTATATCAATAGTCAATAATACAGTATCTCTTCCAGCATGGAAACAAGTTTTTTGCTTTCCAAAGTTGTTTTCTTGTTCCTTTCCTGCTCTTACAAATTCACCTCTTGTTTATTCTTACAGCTTGTGTTCTCTCTCTTTTTATTTTCCAATGCTGTTTTCATTCTCTTATCTCTTACTTCTACCACTTTCCCCCTCTTTTCTCAACATGTCATGTTTGGACTTTTTCCAGAAAGTTTCAATTCTCCCTTCTAAATGTCACTCAAATGCTGGCTTGCTGCCCATACTTGTATTGAAGATCTGTTTTCTATAGCTCTGATCTGGCTGATTTCAACAGCTTGTATTTCTGTACTTCAAATTATCTGTCTCTCCATTTTTCTTTCTTTATGGATACTTAATTTAATTACTCTATTTTCTGCTCCTCATTTTTCAGTCGTTACTGAACACCTCTCATTTTTTCCTTCCTCTTGCATGCTCACTTATTTACTTTTGCGGTCTGATTTTCTCCTTAGTTCAGCATTCTTTATTCTCTGATCACTACATACACACCTTTCACTCAAACTGAAAATCTGCCCTTTTCTGTTAATTCTGCCAAAGCAACCAATAGAAATAATGGCTTGAATTCAGATGGGGCATAATTTTCTTATTTAGATGGTCCATTTCCTATTTTCCTGGCTTCCAAATCTTCTCTTTCTGTAGCTTAATCCATATTGGAGAAGTTGTTAGAAAAGTAATACTCAGACTTGAATTGGAGAGCCACTTTATCACCTAATCTATTGCAAAGAGTCAAAAAATAATTGTGTTATGATTACTTTGGCATAGAATTGTGATGTGTGTCATGACATGAGGTAAAGCTTACCCAGTATTGTCATGAATTGCACAATAGCACTGGGCAATGTTGAAAAATTAAGATGTGAATGATTTGTCTGTCTGTGGCTGAAATTTGATAGTGTGCCAGATTCTCAGCTGGCATCCATAAAGCTATGCTAATTTACACCAGCTGAGAATTTAGGCCAGAATTTCCTTCTACTTTTCTGTTTATTTTTTTTAACTTTGTTGTCTCTTTATGTCAAGGCCTGTTGGGAAAAGGGACAGGACTAATAAGGCAAGCCTATCTTTAGAAGAAAGGCTAACAGAAAGGTGTTTGCAATGCACAACTTTTGATAGTCCCACGAATCTCTGTACAATACGGCATATTGTTGAGCACCCTGTATTAAAACACTTTCATTATCTACATGCACACAGAATTTTCTTTTGTAAAGCACTCTCGCAGCATCTCCATTCCTACAAGGAAATACTTTCACTGTGAACAATATAGTCTTTGAAACAGTGAAACAACTTTTCTGCTCTTCTAGTTCACATAATTTGATGAGTTGCTTCCATCTGTTGTTCGTTTTCCTGTAGGAGGTACTGGTAGATTGTCTAGCAGAAGACACTATCAAGATTTATGAACTAGTGAACTCTTATTGCAGTCATTGTCTGTTTCCCCTTTATATGGTGTGACTCACTTAGGGCTTCTTTGCATTGATCCTTGGTGGTTCACAGACAACAGTGGTTATGGGGAATAGAATTCTTCCTCTTCTACCATGATCTGGGTGCTACTCTTTGCAAACATGCCATCGCCACTGTATTTCTTGTCCTAGTTCTTAGGTGCTGGTTACACTCTCTCTAGATGTTCTGCCTGGAGTTCTCTGGTGCCTCTGTCATGGTAGGACTTGGCTTGCTGTCACTGATGCTTGGTTTGTTCTGTTACCTTCTCCACTATTGCCAACTTTAAATGTTTATTTTCTCTCAGCAGTGGCATCTTTGTGCAGTTAGATATAAGTTAGATATAAGACGCTATATTGTACTGTTCCACGTCTTCTTGTGGTGTATTTTATGTTCCGTTAAATCTGCCCATGGATATCTATAGTCCCTGGTATGTCTTTTTAATAGATTCTTGGCAATCTTGATAATGTCTTCTGTTTTTCTATTAGACTGGCTATAATGTGAAGAGGATAGGATATGTTCATATTCTGCTGTCAGGCAATCCAGTGTCTATTATCTGTGATAGCAGCCTCTGGAATTCCATGCCTACCAAACTGAGCTTTATTCAATTTTTGTAGCTGTTTCTTTACTTATTCACTGCTGTAGTGTGAGATATTTATTTTATATAGTCATGCTCTCGAGAGAGAGAGAGAATATCATATATATACCAATTGCATGAATAAATGTCAGCTCTGACTGTCACCATATGTGGATGTTGGCTTTGTTTTCTTGAATGAGTAAACCTGTATGATTTTGTGACCGGTGTACAAACCTCACAGTGGCCAAAAAAGATTTAACATGAACCTCTGTACTCAGTTACCCGGTTTTGTGAGAACCTCAAAAAGATGACAACTCGACTCACTTGGTAGATGACTAGCAAGGAGAGCAGATTCTTAGACCTTACTAACAAAGTATAGGTGAGCTGGAGCTTGAAAGCAAAGCCAGATGGTTCTTAGCCAGAGCCTGCTTAAGAGAAAGAAGGCCTGAAATGAAACTATTGTTAAATTTCATTTCCACTATATTGCCTTTTGGCACAGAGACAAACTACAGCCTGTCAAAGTGTCCCAGGAGGGAAGGTAGGCCTGAGGCAGGGAACCTACACAAATGTTGACTAGAAGAGACAGATCATGAGTAAAATACTGGATCCATCCCACAACTGGGACAGACAACTTTCCTCTTAAGGTTTCTATATTTGTTTTGGAGCTTGGATATCTTAGTGTGTCATTTGGGCTGCCTTAGCTTAAGAGTGTACAGAGGCAATAACTGACCACTGATGACACCAAGGAAATTTGAGACGGGATAAGTAGTAACATAGCAGGTCATCAAGGGGTTCTATGGAAGCTGACCTTTCCACAGATTTCTAATGAAGTTGCCTTGATGTGCCAGATATGAATGATGAGGGTAATTAGCACATCCCAGCTTCATATTCATCAAGATTCAGTTTGATCAGAGATATTGAAAATATACCTCCAATACAGTGATATTCATACTGAGGCTTCCAAGCAGAAAGTGACTCTCTAATGTGTCTCCTGTGGTTCTTTGCCATCCATGATATGAAAACACTGTGAGACTGAGTTATTACTCAATCAGGAACAAATTATCAACTTACACTAAGTTGTTAACTGTGAGAATTATAATTATATATATAAAATGTGTGTATGTATATTTATTATATTATATTATTTATTTATAAAATAGAAATTAAAAAATATTTCACCTGTCATACTCTTTAAATTTGAATATATACTACAACAGTAAATGAAACAATAAATTCATACTACTTTGGATCCTTTGGGTAATGTTGGCCACTAATTTGGATCTTAAGCCACTGAGGTCTGAGTACCACAATTCTAACATACCACATTTCTTTTAGATACAAAGTCTTTGCCTAAAGCAATTATGATACTAATTACACCTTCCATTTCTTTGCCTTCTCACTTTTAGTATTGACAAGTTGGTAAACAATCTTTAATACTGCTGTATTTAGCATAACTATTTTGTCCAGTCTTACAACTACTTCATAATGTGTCTGAGGCCCCCAAAATGCCAGTTTTCACAGGTTTCTCCATGGATTTGTACTGCTATGAGTTGAATGTTGGCTCACCACCGCTACAGAAGTGGTTCAGGGCCAAATTTTAAAATGTACATAATAAAGACGTTAAATTTAGTTTAATCAAGTAATCAACTCTTATTACATTTAAAAGGCTTTAGCGCAGCAGGGTGGACCTGACACAGGCAAGGAATCAGCTGTCCCAGCCCAATCTTAAAACATTTAAAAGGCAGAAGTGAAGCAGGGGGGTGTCAGCCGACGGTCAGGGCAGTGTGTGTGTGTATGCTTCCGAGAAAAGGTTTAACGTCCGTGTCTTTACTGCTAGGACCGGGGTCCCGTCGCAGAGGGTGGCCAGCAGGCCAACAGACGCCCCGTTATATAGGAAGAGCTTATTACACCTTAGATTTTAGCTGCTAGAACACAGGGGTTCCTTCGCAGAGGGCAGCCTAGGAAAGGCTGAAAAGGTGCCCCAACGGATCTTGTCACCTGGGAGTGACACAGATCCAAACGCCCAAGCTCTCCCTATGTCTGTCCCTTTATGACCGGCTGAAGTTCTTTTAAATTGTGCTTGGTTCTGTTACAGCAACTGAAGGAGTCAGGTTAAAACTTAAACAGTTACAGGTTTATTAAAAGACTTATAAAAGCATATGGTTACAATGGCTATTGCTCTATTTCTTAAATGCTAACAAATACAGATTTTAAAAATGGTTACAAAGAAAATAAAGATAGAAAATAGAAATAATGGTACCAAGTGACAGCTTAATCTTTAAAGAGCTCTAAGTCTATGTATATATATACTTAAACAAAGGACCACATCCAGGTACAATTTTTACCCCTTTCTGTGCCTCTCGACTCCAGCGTGTCAGACCAGGGCCGGTCTCTCAATTCCTAGGAAAGACGAATACGAGGTGGGCGTCCCCTTGGAACCTCGGGAGATCAAACACCAAACCCGACCAGCAGATAGATGGTAGATTGACACTCAGAGAAAATGCGCTGCTGGACCTATCTTTATACCCCTGGGGGCCCGTATTCTCTTTCTTATCTAAGATGCCGAATTCTACTGGTCCGTTTTGTGGCGCCAGTTCTTACAAGCAAGTTTCAAGTTAATTTACACTTGCAAGAGAGATAACTAAATTGTGAGCACTAGACATTTTTTTACTGGGCGAGAGATTCCTCCCCCCGCGGATGGATGTGTGTTCGTATCAATATGGGTTAAGTCAAGGGCACTCCTTGGCAGCCTCTTGGTCAGCAATTGGCATATCTCTGTTTATAGCCATTCACGGTCACACAGCCTGGGCCTTCTGCTCTGTGTGCCCTGTATGCTTCAGGCAAGCAAAAATGGATGTTACAAGGGGGTTCCTGTCTGGCTACAGGGGGATCCAGTGTGAGCCAGGAATTAGCTGTCCTGGCTTGCACCAGTCCCCCCCCCCCCCCCCCCCCCGCTGCGCTTCTGCTTTTTAAGTGTATTAATAACCAACAGGGTGCGAGCTGTGAATCAGCTGTATCGTGACACCAGCTCCTGCTCCCACCTAGCAGCAGCAATGGGGGGGGGGGGGGAGAGAAGTGACTAGTCCAAGGACTAGTTGACTATCTGCTAAGCTTATGCTTACCGAATAGTCAACTAGTCGCTTACATTCCTAGTACATACATACCTAAATTTTCTGATCAGCACCCAGTGACAATGGGAGTTATGCACCAATCTGCATTTTAGGGGCCTAAACACCTTTGAAAAGTTAGCCCTTTGTGTCTTTGATCAGCCACAATGAAGACTGAAAACAGGCTGAATACTATGGGTACGTCTACAAAGCAACATTATTTCTAAATAACTTGCGTTATTTCGAATTTAGTCTGGTCTACACAGCAGGCAGTTACTTCAAAACACTGTTAAGCTGGACGACTTCTTACTCCAACTCCTGTAACCGTCATTGTATGAGAAGTAAGGGAAGTCAGAGGAAGAGTGCTCAATTTCGAAATAAGTGCCATGTAGACACTCCCAACTGCAAAATAAGCTACTCAATTGGCGTAGCTCAACTTGCATAGCTTATTTTGAGTTAAGCCGTGCTGTGTAGATGTACCCTTGGAGGGCTATTGTTGAAGGCAATAGGCCACATGGCAACTGAGAGTCCAAGAACTGTCAAACATTTTCAAGCAGAACGAAATACTGATCTGATAGAACCAGGCCTCCCTGGGGCCCAGCAATTCAAAGGGGCTTGAGGACTCTGACACTTCTGCTACTGTAGCAGTGTCTGGAGCCCCCAAATTCTTTAAATTACTGCCCGCCCACTGCACTGCATGCTCCAGGCAGCTCTGAGGGCTGGGCATTGGGCAGCATGGAGTGCTTGCTGCCCCAGTTCCACCCCTTCCAGTCGAGGCTCCACCACTTTCAGGACATGGAGCCAGTTCCCCCAGTCGCCTTTCCCAGGGGCCTCATGCGGTTGCAGGAGTCAGAGTAAGAAGTCCTCCAGCTTGACATTATTTCATAATAAAGGCTAGTAATGTAGACGTGCACTGTTATTTCAGATAACATCAGTTATTTGAAATAATGCTACTGTGTAGACGTACCCAAAGAGAAAGCCAAAACTATGCTGAGTGGACTGGGGTTTCCAGATTGCAAATGTAGGACTTAAGGTACAAAACTGGTGGTCTTGGAGGTAGAGAGACAGGAATAGCCATGAGAGAAAGCAGATGGACAGTGCTTCCTGTGCACAGAGCTCACTGGATTGGCACGTGTGGGGATTTCTGAGCATGGAAAGTGCTTGCTGTTTCCACTGTGTTCAGGAAAACAAGACTTTGTGTTTGTTCTGTAAATAAGAACTACACTGAAGATTATACTGGATTTCTATCAATGACTTCTCTTAGCAAACCCAGCTCTCTAAGGCCCCAAATTTCAGCTCACTACTCAGGCGAAAGAGGTGGCAGTATGACTTTAGAATGCAAATGTAAAAGGAGAACAAAACTAGTTTGAAAGATGTATGGCTCTGTACATGATTGTTAGACTCCATCACTTTGCCTTTTTTTAGACAGCAGAAAGCAAACTGCATCACTCTAGGCACTTAAGAATGTTGAACTACATAGGATCCCTAAAAGTGAAGAGCTGAGACACTGTTGAGGTGAAGCTCCATGCCCTGAAGAAGTTTCAAAGAGATGATCTATTCTAATTTGCTATAAAATGAACCCTTTTTAAAAACCCAGACATGTGAAAATTCATTTATTGCCATGAGTCCAATGTGGCTGAGAGGAAAAAGTTGTATGGAAAGAAAGTAATACATTTAGTATTTTTTTTTAATCTTAACAAATGAGTACATCTTCATAAAAACACTCATGTAAGGAAAACAAACACAGATGTGTTAATATTGCTGCAAATACATTCGTGTTTTACTATATATTGGGGACTTTTTACTGTCACTCTCTCTGCATAATTCTGTAGAATATATTTGCTTCTCAAATGATGAAAAGTAAGTATATTGCAGTACATTTAACAGAACAGGATCAGATTCTGTAAATGCTAATGCCCTCACCTACCATTGACTTGAATGGAAAATGATGATGTGAATCATTTTCCAAGGAAATCTCTGTGCTAGAAATCTTGGAAACTGAGTTTCCATTCTGCAGAAAGTTCTGACACTTGTAAACTTTTCCAAATCAAATTCATTTTAGGTCAGTCAGAATTGCAACATTTTGTTCTGACTGACTTTTTTTAAATTTTATTACTCGTATAATAAAATTTGGAAACAGACTTTTCAGAAAGAAAAAATAGAAACATTATGCCCAGGTTAAAGTGAAATGTTTTGACCTTAGCAAAATGCTTCATTTCAATATTTTAAGACAAAAATTACACCAAGTCAACATGGGCATGTCTACACTACAAAATTATTTCAGAATAACGTATTTTGAAATAACTCCCAAAATAACCATTTCAAAATAAGCTTATTCCCCAAGGAAAGCAGGAGTTCTTATTTTGAAATAACCAGCCCCTTATTTCGAAGTAATGGGCAGGATAGTGTGGATGCTTGCCTTCTTATTTCGAAATAACAGGAGTTATTTCAAAATATCTCCTTAGTTTATACCAGGGCCATATGTCCATGGAAAATTTTTATTTTAACAAAATGACATTTTCCAGCATAAATATGTTCCATGCTCTCTTGATATTCCTGGAGCCCAGTGTTCTACTGATTTCTTTGAGAGCTATGAATGCTCAGTTCTTTGCAGGATCAGGTCTGTAAAACTCAAGTACTCTCAGTCTGGCCCAGTTAAATTCAGGGTTTTCCTACTTCAAATTATTGCAGTAATTCTAATTGCATTATTTAATTATTTGCCCATCCAACGTACTTCCAAATGCTGCTTTTTCATTGTCATCACTCTAGACAAGTAAGTTGTCTGACCACCATTTTTAGAATACCACTGTTAAGCTACATCTGCACTGGCACCCTTTTCCGGAAATGCTTAAAATGGAACAGTTTTCCGTTATAAGTATTTCCAGAAAAAGTGCATCTACATTGGCAGGATGCTTTTCCGGAAAAGCACTTTTTCCGGAAAAGAGTCTGTGCCAATGTAGACGCGCTTTTCCACAAAAAAACCCCGATCGCCATTTTCACGATCGGGGCTTTTTTGCAGAAAACACTACTGTGCTGTCTACACTGGCCCTTTTCCGGAACAGTTTTCCAGAAAAGGACTTTTGCCCGAATGGGAGCAGCATAGTTTTTCCAGAAAAACACTGACTATTTTACAGTAGATCGTCAGTGCTTTTCGGGAAATTCAAGGGGCCAGTGTAGACAGCTGGCAAGTTATTCCGGAAAAGCGGCTGATTTTACGGAATAAGTGGCAAGTGTAGACATAGCCCTAATGTGTATCTAATAAGGAATTCAGATAGCATGTTCTGTTTTTTAAGAGCATATTCAATGACAGTATTCACTGTAAGGGCAAAAACTTGCAAAACAAAATGGCTAGAGGGCAGTTTCACCTGCGTAAAAACTAAGGCAAAACTGGTCAAGAACTTCATAATTTGGGTTTTTTAAATATTAGCTATAATTTGGAATTCACAAGGTAGGTAGGGGCAGATCTTCACACTGAACTGTGGGTTGTCAAAAAAGAAAGTAGTGTTATTCTTCCTTTCATTTAAATCAGGGAAATTATTCTCCGCTTTCAAATCCCCATATATTCTGAGCATTTACAATATTGTATTATGCTGTAATACTGAAAGCAATTAGAAATAACTGAAGATGTTGTTGCTTCAGTCAAAAAAGAATGACTTACCACCTACACATCTAATTAAAAATCTGAAAAGCCAATTTCAAATGTACTGTGCAGTATTTCATCAGCTAACTTAACAGTAAAGTTATGCAAATGTACTCTAGTCCGAAAAAATGCAATGATTTCACCTGCAAGCAGTGCAAATCCATCTTAGTTTATTCTCTCTCTAGTACAATGTGCTGAAGAGCTGGTGTTTCTGACATCTAGTGTACCTCTTGGCAAAGTTTATTAGATATTAATGAATATCTACCTTTTCTATTTACAAGTGTCCAAGGACGGCATTTATGCCCACTGGAAGTTCTCTTTGATCATCCATAAAAATATATTGCAGTCATTGTCCCCACCAGTTACAATTTCCAATATTTGGACATAATATAGGTTACTGTTGGCTTCTAGGTGATGCATACAGATTATTGCTGTGTGTTACTGTTCAGTACTAAAAAGAGCTCTTTAAGTCTTTTAGCGTCAGTATACTGGTTGAGTATCTTCAGATCTCAAAAATCCTGTGCAAAGTAAATGAATGTCATGCTTATTTGTTCTCAGCTCTTCATATCTTTCCAGAATCCATTTCTAGATTTCAGTCTGTCATATGACTAATATATCATTCAGTTAAGCTTAGGGCCCTAAGTCACTTAGGTAAAACAAATGTAAGTTCACAAATTTGAAAATGCTTTCCCCTACCCCCACCCCACCCATGCTACTGTCTGGTTAAGGGTGCGATTGTGAAAGAGAAAAAAGAAATGTTCACATCCACAGAGCAAATGTATATCCATCTGTTAATAAGTAGTTACTTTTGACCATGCACAGCCCCTGCTAGTGGGCTTACTTGGTACACACTTCAGTACACACTTCAGTTAGGCAAATGGTTATTTTTAGAATTGGTCGAAAAATTTCAAACAGCACCGTTGAAATGTTTTATGGGCATGCACCCACTTTCTCAAAATTGGCAACAAAAACATATCAAAAATTTCATTTTAATAAAGCTAAAGTGCTTTGTTTCAAATTTATATTATAAAAGTCAAAACTAAGTGCTTCAGTCTTATTGAATCAAAACACCATATGTCTACACAGCAGCATTATTTCAGAATAACAGCAGCATTATTCTGAAATAACAGAAAGTGGGACTACACTACAAGCCATTACTTTGAAATAATGTTGAGCTGGAGGACTTCTTACTCCAACTCCTGTAACCCTCATTTTATTAGGAATAAGGGAAGTCTTCCCTTCGACTTCCTGCTATGCAGACAGCGTCAAAATCCGAATTAAGCTATTTCAACATAAGCTATACAATTGATGTAGCTGAAGTTGCGTAGCTTGATTTTACTTTAGACCTTCTGTGTAGATGTACCCTTTGAGAAGGCCATTCTAATATTTTCTAAGTGATTTCCCCTTTCTCTCCCTTTCCTTCCCCCTCTCCCCCACCATTTTCAATTCACGGGATATTTTGCCTTTTCAGTCTAATTTGGATCAAAGGAGAAAGTCTTCAAAATGTTGGAAATTTTTGCAGAATGGAAATGCTGAATGTTGACCAGCTCTAATTGTGTTGTTGATTGGTGCCACTGTAACTATCAAACCAAGTTCTCCAGCTTCCCAGAATTCTGTGCCATTAGCTATCCCATTATGTACTTTCTCACATGTTTAGAGTGCAACTCTGTGTATCTAACTTCTGGAGACTCTGTCCATGCATCAGGACTTACCTAAATTTGTCACTCATAAGCCATGAACAGACTGAAAATGCTCAGCATTTGTTTTACCATTCATAGCACAATACCCCACACATCCTTGCCCTATGAATATGTAGGGCTCCCAGAAATCACAATTGGCACAGAAAAACCCTGTTGTTGCAATAGCATAGTTCTGATGACAAATGCCATCATGTGGGCACAAGCTATATCTTATTCATTAGTGATTTTCAACCATCCTGGACAATGATCCCTCGCTTTCACAGGCCTTGGGAGGTAGGCCGGTCCTTGCCCACAGACAACCCGCCAACCTGAAGCATATTCTCACCAGCAACTACACACCGCACCATAATAACTCGAACTCAGGAACCAATCCTTGCAACAAACCTCGGTGCCAACTCTGCCCACATATTTACACCAGCAACACCATCACAGGACCTAACCAGATCAGCCATACTGTCACTGGTACATTCTCCTGCACATCCACCAACGTAATATATGCCATCATGTGCCAACAATGCCCCACTGCTATATACATCGGCCAAACAGGACAGTCCCTACGTAAAAAAATCAATGGACACAAATCTGATATTAGGAATGGCAACATACAAAAACCTGTAGGGGAACACTTCAATCTTCCTGGACACACAATTGCAGATCTAAAAGTAGCCATCCTGCAGCAAAAAAACTTAAGGACCAGACTTCAAAGAGAAACTGCTGAGCTACAGTTCATCTTTAAGTTTGACACAATCAACTCTGGATTAAACAAAGACTGTGAATGGCTTGCTAACTACAAAAGCAGCTTCTGTTCTCTTGGAATTCACACCTCCAGATCAGCTGCTAGAAGTGGGCCTCATCCTCCTTGATTGGATCACCTCATCATCTCCAGCCTGATCCTGGCCTGCATATTTATTCCTGCCTCTGGAAATTTCCACTACATGCATCTGACGAAGTGGGTCTTTGCCCACGAAAGCTTATGCTCCTACACTTCAGTTAGTCTATAAGGTGCCACAGGACTCCTCGTCGCTCAAGCTATATCTTGTAATTTATAATTTAAGATTATGTGCATCTAATATGTTACAGAATCACAGTAATAGCTCGAGTATGGATGAGGCCTAAAAATCACTCCCTTTGCACTAAACAGCTTCTGGCCTTTGTTAAAGACTTATGACCTGCTGTGAATGCTATAGCATTTTATATTTTACTGGAAAACATACAGAAGAGCAACATTTCTTGATCCCTTGTACTGGGTCATTTGAGCAAGTTTCCCTCATCTGTGATACATAGCTTCTTCATAGATGTTCTTTTCCTTGTAATGCTGCTTAAGATTCTGTTCTATTTGTCAGATTAAATACATAGCTTTAAGCAATGGAAAGAAAAGATGACACATTTCTCAATGTTCTACACACTTATTCATAATCAGGAAAATTTGTTTCCTTACCTATGACACTTGTCATCAATCTTATGCAGCTAGTCAAGTGAAAATCTAAGTTGTCACCCACGCGTAATATGATAGCCACAGCAAATTTTTAAAGTCAGCTAACTGAAGACTTGGGCATCTTAATTTCACTGATAGAAGCTTCCTTCTTGCTATACCTGTCATGTTGGTTGAGATCACAGGAAAAATATCTGTCTTCCAGATTTGTTTTCTTGTTTGCTACTGCATCAGTTCTGAAAAGGAAACGATTAAAGAATAGCGTGATACCACGGCACTTGCAGATTTCTTCTGGGATTACAAATTTGTACAAATATCCAGGGTTGATACTTTTTTGTTAGACGTATTTCTGGAGGTTTCAACATGTGACATCTTTAATTAAGTTTGAATTACTGGCGTCTCCAGAACAATCCTACAGGGTAGGCAGCTCTACCTCAGTCCCTAGTTAGCTGTTTAAGGGGACTGTCAGTGATGTTGAATACCTCTAGCTTTCATTTTGCATCAGTGGAATCTGAGGTTGCTCAGCATCTGAAAATTCTGAAACAAGAAATAGGACTATGTAGCACTTTAAAGACTAACAAGATGGTTTATTAGGTGATGAACCATCTTGTTAGTCTTTAAAGTGCTACATAGTCCTGTTTTTTGTTTCAGCTACACCAGACTAACACGGCAACATTTCTATCACTATTCTGAAAATTCTGATTTTCTCTTGCAAACTTTGGTCTCGTAAAACAAAAAGTTGGTTTTCTATCTCTTTTTTTTTTTCTTTTGCCTTTCTTACCTTTTGTAGCCCGCCAATCTTACCACTGCCATACAAACAGCAGTTACTGGGCTCTGTGGCTTCTAGTGTTCTGTCATAATTATCGAAAGGCCTCGATGATCTTGACTTTCCCGACTTGCAAAATAATAGCTTTCTCTCTCCTGTCATTTATTCGCCCACTCATCTGAAATGCCAGAGAAGAAAGCATGTGGCATAACAACGCTGTGAAAGAAACTGATCATATTTCTGCCTTGCAGGCAGGCTTCCAAACCAACATATATTTCAACAACAATGCAGATAATTTCAATAGCTGTTACTGTAGTAAAATGTCTGCAATAATACAACTAATATCATAGTTTATTGTACTTTAACTGTCATACCTATGCTTGAATGACAATAGCCCTGCTGAGAAGCAGTTGGTACAAGTTGGCTTATTGTGCTACTGTTCTTAATGCAATGACGATTATAAAAGAGTTTTTATCCTCCTCAATGAATATTTTCACTCAGTTCTAAAACATGGTAAGATGGGAGAGGGGGGTTTTAACAGAGGGATAACTTCCATAGACTTGAGTAAAGAGTCAGATGAGGAGCCTGATTCTCTCTTCAAATTCGTGTAAAATCTGGGCTCATTCCACTGAAGTCAATGAAGTTACGTGTGCATTAGTGGGGAAAATAACTGCACTCTATGATTTTTACTACAGATTTGTTCGGTGTAAAGTGAGAGTTATCCAAATAGAGGTACTATTTTACCCAAGCCACAATAAAACATTGTAAAAAAAAAAAACACCCGTGTGAGAGAAATTTAATATTGTCATTAAAAAAGCTAGAGTGGAACTGACTGTACTGGCAGATAACTCATATTTTCCTGTGGCCGTTAGTTACTATTAACAAAGTGTAAGCTGAAGTAGTACATGGTATATCCGGCACACAGAAGAAGATGAAATAGAAATTCTCTAGATTGTTCCTTGAATTTAATTTTTATGTTTCTGTGAGCTAAGGGAGGTGGCAGTAAACAAAATGAAGACTTTTAAAGTTAATACATATTAACATAATTTAGCACAAACTAAACAGGAAATATTTTTACTGGAGTTGTGGTTTTGTTTTGTTTTTGTTTTGTTTTTATCTGACCCTGACTGTTGTTGGATGTGAAGGAGACGGATGGATGAAGAAACATAATCATTCCTTTGCAACCCAATTCTGCACAATGATGACAGCCTCCTGGTGTTAGGATGTCTCTACATCTTTCATCCCAGTTTTCCCATTCTTCTGCTTGAAATTCCATGCCCTGACCACCAGTCTCCTGGAGAAGTTCTTTAGTGTCTTTTCAGTAACACAAGGTGCTCCTTCTTTCTGCAGAGGAGGAGAGACAAGAATTTTAAGCTGAGCTTTGCTGCATCATTCTACTGCCTCTTTAAAATTACTGATGGATTTGGGAAACACATACAATGGACCTGTAGACTATCGAGCCAAATTCTTCTCTATCTTTCATCGTAAGACTTATTTCCAGCTGTGCAAGCAAACAGATTTCAGAGGCAGCTACGTAAGTCTGTTTCAGCAAAAAGAACAAGGAATCCAGTGGTACCTTAAAGACTAGCAATTTTATTATAGCATAAGCTTTTGTGAGGTGCAACTCCTTTCTTTTTCTTTCTCTTCATGTGGCTGATGAAGTTAGCTACAACTCACAAAAGCCTATGCCACAATAAAATCGTTAGTCTTTAAGGTGCCACCAGATTCCTTGTTGTTTGTGCGAGCAAAATGAACTCAGTGAGTGTAGAAAACATTTTATAACTGTAAATGACAATGCAAGATAGGATGCATCAGGCCCATCATACCCAACTTAGAAATACCATCTGTAGCAATATCTTTGGTCTTCCCTTCCAAAGTAAAATGAAATATACAGCTAGGGGACATCAGTCAGGAAGAAGGGACAACAACTTGATGTCAGAGGCTGGAGTAACTGAAAGATAAGAGAAAGTGGGAGGCGGGGCACTTGGGGAAATATAAACTATAGCTTATTCCCTATATCTGTGTGAATGGTGTGTGTCTGGATTAGCTTTGGCCGTGTTTATGAACAGATATATAATGTACATTGTTTCTCTTTTTATCTGAAATTTTTCTTCCTATTCTTTATAAATGTAAGGTCATTTGACACAGATTGTTTTTTCCTCTCTGTTTTGGAGCATTGTGCGATGATTCTACTTCCAAACAATCGCTTCTTTTTGGGGATCCCATTAGGGAGGTAATGACACTTATTCTGAATCATTCACCCAAACCAACACCTAAACTGGAGGCACTCTGATGCAGCCTATCAGAGCAGTTGAAACTCTTTTGAAGCTGCCATAAACTTTACTTATGGAAAAAACGAGAGAAACCTAGTAACAGGGAATATTTAAAAGGTTAATTCTTCTTTATGTTTCTGTAATTGTCCTTTGCACACTATTGTAGTAGGTTTTTTTTTTTTAACAAATATTCCTTGTTGGGGGTATCATTTGAAAATTCATAATTTGCTGATCATTATTGTTCTGATAAAATATGTGTAGCAACATTTGTAGGTAGAGTATGGTGTTAACAAATATTCCTTGTTGGGGGTATCATTTGAAAATTCATAATTTGCTGATCATTATTGTTCTGATAAAATATGTGTAGCAACATTTGTAGGTAGAGTATGGTGTTACTAAAACATGTGCCAAGTCTGAGAAGTGGCCAAGCCAGTTTCTCAGAGACAAAGGCAAGCTAATGTCTCAGCCAAGTGTAAACAATCTAAATAGGCTATCAATTGCTAACTGGCTGTTATTTGGCAGGAAAGGGGGTTTGGGTGAAAAAGATGCATTTTAGCAAAGACACACCATAGGGTTCCTGTTCAAAAGACTGCTGGTCACCATGATCCCAGCTGGAAATGCTTCTCAATGTGGGGGGAAGAACTATCAAAAAGAAGGGGAAATTCCCCATGGGGACCTCTTCTCCTCACTCTTTCTGTCCAATGATTCATTGCACCAGAAGGAACAAAGAAATCAGCCATCACTCCTAGCCAAAGAAACTTGACTTTTGTAAAACTGTTGAGTGTGTGGGATAAGAAAAACTCTGCTTTGAATTTAACATAGTTTAAGTATCAGAGCAGTAGCCATGTTAGTCTGTATCTGCAAAAACAATAAGGAGGCCTATGGCATCTTAGAAAGCCATCTTTATATGGGCATACACTTTCATGAGCAGAGTCTATGCCAGCAGCAGGACAGAAGTAAGGATAGCAAGGTTTGGTATTGTCACCCTTACTTCAGCACTGCTGCTGGTGGGGTGCTGCCTTCAGAGCTGGGTATCCAGCCAATAGCTGCCACTCAACAGCTGCTCAGCTCTGACAGGAGCAGTGCCAAAGTAAGATATATGAGATTACCATCCATACTTTTATACTGCTGCTGGGACACTCCTTCAGAGCTGGGCACCCAGACAGCAGGCACTGCTCTCTAGCCATTCAGCTCTAAAGACAATGCAGAAGTAAGGATGGCAATACTGCTACCCCCCCTAAAAGAACTTTGTGGCCTGCCTTGCAAATCTCCCAATTGAGAAACTCTGGTCTCCCCTCATGAAACCTATGTCATATAGGGTAAAAACACAAAAGACCAAATTTCACGATAGGGACCAGATTTCATGGTCTGACACATTTTTCAGAGCTGAGAACTTCGTAGGGCTCTACACATAGACATAGCTGGGAATGACTTACATGCTGGAGGCTGTTTATGAACAGTCCAGGCCTGGAGGCAACAACAGCAAAGCAGTGTAAAGGGCTCTCCAGGTTAAAGGCAGGGGTGACACAGTTAGTCATTAGTCTAGATCATACCGAGTATATCATAATGTTTAACAAGTGTAAAGATGTGCAATTCTGTATTGTTTTTTAAGCTAAAGAAAGTGATAGTGACATTTCCAAAACAAGTTGTTGTTTTTACACACTGATAAAGTTTTAAGGCTCCAGCCTTCAAACATGTGATAACAGAATGGACAAATAAATAGATAGGGTCGTCTCAGAAAGTAAAGGTAAAATTGCTGAAATAGAGGATCAATTGCATCTTTATCTTTTTATTTCTATTTCTGAACTATCCAACTATGAAGCAAGGGCTCACTTATAAATATTTGTCTTTCCATGCACAGCAGTAAAAAAAAAAGAAACATTTAGAATGCACACATTTGTTTCTTTTGCACTGTCTGTTTCCTACAGTTCAAAGGATTGAGAAATTTTTAAAGGCAGTGCCAAAATACATACAGAAAGATGAAAGAGTGTCATTATGGTAAAAAATAAATAAATAAATAAAGGGGTGACAATAAAGAGTACTTTTCTAAATATTCTTGTTCACACTGTTTGCCGTTACTATGACACAGGAGCATTTTGCAAATAATAAAGAGCAAAGCAACCTGCTCATTTCTACAAATTATACATTTCTAGTACTCTAAATTTTAAACTAAGCACACCTTTTCACAAAGAAGGTGTAACTATTCTTGGCTTTCAGATCAGGCAGGTCATTGGTGTAACTGCAGGAAAAATAGAAGTCACAACAGATTCTAACAGCATTGATGTTAGTGTTATTCTGAGATCAATGACTTACAAAGTGACAGTATCACATGGCCTTTTGTTCAGGAGAAGGCAGAAATCAGAATGGCTAAGTGATGAAAAACAAATTAGTCAACATTCAAGACAAGAACTTTTAAATACCATTAAAATCCAAGGACCAAACTGTGCTGCCCTGGCACTACAAGTAATCCCACAGGTGCCTATTATAGTAATTGTGACTTCTAATATGAGTAAAGGAATTTCAATCTGACCCTAAGTAAACATATGTAGGAAGAAAAATGTGTTGTGTGGATTTACAGACACTTTTACTTGTTAATTCCTCCTATAATATTTATTATATGCTTGGTAATTTTTCATAACGAAAAAGTTATTGAAAGGCATAAACCAAATTCTATTTTCAGGAGTAATGTGGAGTAATTCCATTGAATTTGGTGCAACTAAGATCAGTAGTTAAGCCCACAATAGCAATCATGAGTAAATCTCAAGGTCCAGACCAAAGTAGACCTGATCGTATTCCCATTGAAACCAATAAGAGTTGGCTATTGATTTGAAAGGGAATAAAATTAGGACTTTCTTGGAAGGTGACTTTTGTGGCCTTAAATTCTGTTGAGGGCACCAGGAGTCACTGTGACAGTATTCATCAGAGGTGCACAGCCACGGACCTGGATCACATTGTTTTTAAAATATTCTGAAGTCTTTATTGAAATAGTGGTAAACTGCTATAGAATTCTGGTTTTGGTTTATGTATGTTCTGAAGAGGACCTGTGCTGAACCAAAGTTCCTGTAGTACATCATTACAAAAAAGCAACCAAGCCACCCTTATTGCCAAACACCAAACTGAGGCAGAGAAAGGCTGGAGAAGTACAGAGCCAGGAAAATTCCATCCTCAAGCTAAGCTCCACCCTCATGATAAGTATGCTCCTGGGGAAAGGAGTGGTTATAAAAATAGTTCCAGCAGCCTAGGCAAGCAATAGATAAAAGCCGTTTCCAGGAGAAAAAGGAGCTGGGGCTAAGGAAGTCCAGCTGTGAATCCTCCCCCACCCTTTGAGACAGCATTGAGAGGCAGGGAAAACTGTGTACGAGGGTAACAGTGGGTCACCTGCATCAGCCCCATCCCATACTGCCACATTGTCAGGGCTGTGAGCCTGGTACCAGTGGAGCAGCAGAACCCTGGTCGTCCTCCTCACCCCAGATCCCTTCACACCTAGTCCTGGCATGGGCAGGAATAGGGATTTACCAACACGGAAGCTGACCCAGATGAACGACATTCAGGAGCTTCAGGGGGTAGCTGAGTTAGTCTGTACAGGTAAAATGAAAAAACAAATAGTCTGGTAGTTTTGTTAGTCTATAAAGTGCTACCAGACTATTTGTTGTTTTTTCAGTTTACCCATTCAGGAGATCACTAAACTATAAGGGTATGTCTACACTACAAAGTTAGTTCGAACTAACAGACGTTAGTTCGAACTAACTTTAATAGGTGCTACACTAGCGCTCCGCTAGTTCGAATTTGAATCGAACTAGCGGAGCGCTTAGTTCGAACTAGGTAAACCTCATTTTACGAGGACTAACGCCTAGTTCGAACTAGCTAGTTCGAACTAAGGGCTGTGTAGCCCTTTAGTTCGAACTAGTGGGAGGCTAGCCCTCCCCAGGTTTCCCTGGTGGCCACTCTGGCCAACACCAGGGAAACTCTATGCCCCCCTCCCGGCCCCGGACCCCTTAAAGGGGCACGGGCTGGCTACGGTGCCCGTGCCAGGTGCAAGCCTGCCAGCACCCAGCTAGCAGACCCTGCACCTGGCACGGCACAGAGCCACCCACCCGATGCCCCCCAGCCCACCCCCTCTTGCCGGGACCAGGCTGGAGGCTCCCGGGAGCTTGCCCTGGACCGCAAGAGGCGGGCACCTTCCTGGGCTAGTGCGGACATCGTGGACCTCGTCCACGATCTCCGCACTAGGCACAGGAAAGTGGCCGTCTAGGGCAGGAGAGCTGCCAGCCTGGCCACCCAGGACCAGGTGTGCATGAAAATCAAGGGGGTCCACTGAGACCCCCGACCCTGAGCCCTGAGCTTACAATGGCCGTACTGGGTCAGACCAAAGGTCCATCTAGCCCAGTAGCCTGTCTGCCAACAGCGGCCAACCCTAGGGACCCTGGAGGGGATGGACCGAAGACAATGACCAAGCCATTTGTCTCGTGCCATCCCTCTCCAGCCTTCCACTTTGGGCAGGGACACCACTCCTACCCTCTGGCTAATAGGACTCCATGGACCCAACCTCCATCACTTGATCTCACTTCCCTTTCAACTCTGTTCTAGTTGTAGCCTTCACAGCCTCCTGCAGCAAGGAGTTCCACAGGTTAACTATTTGCTTTGGGAAGAACAACAACTTTCTCTTACTAGTTTCAAGCCTGCTACCCATTCCTTTCCTTTGGTGTCCTCTAGTCCTTCTTTATGGGAACTCAGGAAGAACTTTTCTGAATGCACCCTCTCCACCCAACCCCTGCTTTTAGAGACCTCTATCCTGTCCCCCCTCCGTCTCCTCTTTTCTAAGCTGAACAGTCCCAGTCTCTGTAGCCTTTCTTCATCTGGGACCTGTTCCCAACCCCTGATCATGTTAGTTGCCCTCCCCTCTGCCAGCCTTTCTCTTCCCCTCTCCCACCTCCTTTTCCCAGTCTCCCCCAGTTTTTTTCAATAAAGACAGAGTCAATGTTGGAAGAAACGTTATCTTTATTTTGTACATCAATAAGAAGGTGGGCTAGGGAAGGGTAAGTGGAAGGAGGTGAGGGAGGAATGGGGTACGAGCCCCCGATGGGGAGGACTGGGCTGGCTCTGCGGGCTTCTGGGGGTGGAAGCTCTCCTGCAGCCCCCCCAATTACTCCCTCTCCCCAGATGGCAGCCTGCGGCAAGTGCAGCCGGGCTGATGGCCGAGTGGTGTGATGTGCCCAGTGTGGGCACTCAGGGCACTCCAAGCCAGAACTTCTTTGCAAGCGGGGCACCCCTTAGAACTGTGTGTCCGGGGTGGGGGTCGGGACCCTTTAAGCGCAGCCCTCGGCTAGCCTGAGACAGCATCTCCATGCTCTAAGTCCTCCTTTTATGCCCTGCCGGCACTGCTTCCGGCCATCCTTAAGCCCTGTTCAGAGTCCACTCAATGTGGACTTACTAGTTCGAACTAGCAAAACGCTAGTTCGAACTAGTTTTTAGTTCTAGATGCGTTAGTTCGAACTAGCTTAGTTCGAATTAACTAATTCGAACTAAGTTAGTTCGAACTAGCGCTGTAGTGTAGACGTACCCTAAGAGAGTAGTGTGTTAGTCCTAACCATTTGACCTCTTAGATGAACAAACAATTCAGCTACAGCATGGTTTTATTCTCATTTAAAGTTCACTCTACTAGTTCTGCATCTGATAACCCCATGGAATTATTAGTGGGTAACTCAGTCACCCCTGTGGGAGTAGGTGGCTAGATTGTCAATTTAAAACAATGGATGAAAAAAGAAGAGCTTAATTATTGCCTTAGAAAAGGGAATATTATGCAGTATGGCTGAGTGACTTATGACTGTGATGGACCCAAGCTACAAAAGCTACATCAAGATTTTAAACTCCCACTGTGAGGTTGCACGTTTGTATGTGATTTTAATACAATCTCTAGATTAAACAGTATCCACCTGAGGAAAATACTAGCAATAAAAAGGGACAAATGAGGATCAATAAAATTAATAGATTACTTTCCTCCGAGCTCTTTCAATGCCATGTATTTGAAGCAGATTAATAGACAGGCCTAGATTGTTTCTGTGAAGCAATTTGGGTGGAGGATGATTCACCTTGAAAGTGAACAGAAAGACAAAGGGCCAAATACACTACAGAGTTTGTGATAGCAAATTCTGCTGAACAAAGAAACCCAAGAAGTGGGAACTACAGCAGGAGAGGAGGCCTGACACATGAAGGTGCAAGCCACCTCAAATACGTTGACACCATAACATATCCTACACTCTGTAAACATAGTTCTTGCTATTAGGGTATGTCTACTACATTTAAAAACATGTCATGGCTGGCCCAGTGAGGCTTAGGCTGAGAAGCTGTAAAATTGTCATGTAGCCATTTGGATTGGGGCTTGGATTGGAATCTGAGCTCTGGAACTTCACAAAGAGCAATTTTTAGACCTGCAAGCCTGAGTCAGCAAACATAGGCCAGGCATGGCCATGTGCTCGGTCTTTTATACCAGTGTAAAAACACCCTGGCTGCGTCTAGACTGGCATGATTTTGTGGACATAATTTTAACGGAAAAGTTTTTCCATTAAAAGTATTTCCGCAAAAGAGCGTCTAGATTGGCACAGATGCTTTTGCGCAAAAAGTGCTTTTGAGCAAAAGCATCCATGCTCAGTATAGACGCACTTTGCGCAAGAAAGCTCCAATGGCCATTTTAGCCATCGGGCTTTCTTGCGCAAAAAATTAAGGTGCCTGTCTACACTGGCACTCTTGCACAAGAATACTTATAGTATTCTTATAGTATAATAGTATTCTTGCGCAAGAGGGCTTATCCCTGAGTGGGAGCATCAAAGTATTTGCGCAAGAAGCACTGAATTCTTACATTAGAACTCCAATGCTCTTGCGCAAATTCAGGCAGCCAGTGTAGACAGCTGGCAAGTTTTTGCGCAAAAGCAGCCACTTCTGTGCAAAATCTTGCCAGTCTAGACGCACTCCCTTAGAGTACATCTACACTGTGGCGTATTTTGGGATACCGGAAGTATCCCAAAATAGAAACGCCACATCTTTAAAAGCTCCCACTACTTCCCAAAATAGTGGTGCGCTATTCCAGCATCCCTGTAGCCCTCATTCCAGGAGGGTTAAGGGATTTGTCAGAATAGTGCCTTATTTTGAAATTTGGTGCTGTCTACACAGTGCCAAATTTCAAAATAAGCTCTTTCAACCTAGACTCAGAATTAACTACGCAACTTGCGTAACACAAATTGCCTCGCTTATTCCAACAGAAGGGTGCTGACTAGACACACCCATAGAGGCCAAGGTTAAGCAAAGCTCTTACATATGTGCTTAAAGTTAACTCAGTGGTGCTATCTCTGTTCAGCACCAGTGCATGGTGAAATTGATTTGCTTGGGATGAAATTGTTTTGTCCTTTAGTATAAGTATAGTTGCTATGATTGTATTAATGTAAATTAATATATTGAGGTTCTATACTGATGGCTAAATATTGCAGATTGCTTTGTTCTGTTCTGCTGTGATAGTATTATTCTGTTCTATTAGAAGTTTGCTTTTGAAATCATTGTATTGTTCTGGGTGTGAATGAGACGTGTGGTATGCTAGTAGATAAGAGAAAAGACGTCAGCAAATTAAAGAGGGAGTGAAGCAATCGAAGGCGTCAGCATCATCATCCTGAGACCTTGATGGTTGGTGTACACAAATTGGTGGCCTGAAAGTGCAAAAGGCATCCACCCTAAATCAAGATACAGATGTTAATGGTCATGTTTTTATGTAAACATACAACCACTTGAAATATTAGCCGTTACACATTTATACGTGACGGGGAGGGAAGCAGGTGGGAGCCCAGTCCTCTTGGGGAGCTGGCTTTTAAGACAGCTCCCCACAAGTGCCAGATCCTTCCTGCTCCTCCTCCACCTCCATCCACTGCCTCTGATAAAGAGGCAGGAGTGCAGGGGGGCAGGCAGCTCCATAGGAGCCAACTATTGGAAGCCATCTTAAAAGAGGCAGCAGTGGGGGAGAGGGGACAGGTGTCTCTGTACAGCTGGTGTTTGTGGGGAGCACCAGCTCCTGCTGACCCCCTCCACTGCTACCTCTGTGAGAGGCAGCAGGGGTCAGGCAGCTCAACGGGAACTGGTATGCGTGGGGAGTGGGCTTAAATGTTGGTTCCCCACAGGCACTAGCTGCTGCCTCCCTGCCCCCCGCCATTGCTGCCTCTGGTACAGAGGCAGCAAGGGACATTTGTGCGTATAGTCAGTAGGATTAACTGATAAATTCAGGCTTATTGGTTAATCATTTCAATGACTATACGAGAGCATCTCTCAATCAAGAACAAGACAAGGAGATGGAGGATAGCTGTGAAAACAAAATGCTGTTGATGAAGAACTACAGAAACAATCCATTTGTGATTAACAACCCAAGCATGATCCAGCAGCATCCAGAGGCCTACATGAGAATCTGTTGCTTTAAAAGATGGATGAGAGCCAAGGGGCTTTGGGTCGTTCTGCAAGAACAACAGAAATTTGGATATGTCTGGCTGAGGCCCAGCTGCCCTACTCATGTTCAGTCTAGCTGGCCACTAGGTTGACTTGTTCAACAATAATAATACCAGCTGCAGAACTTTTAGGGGAGTAGGAAAGCAGAGGGGGAGGGGGAGTGAATGTCTTCATATGCTGGTTTCTGCTATCTCTTTCGTACTTTAAACAAATACAGTGTGTTGCATTGCCCGCCTCAATAAGATTGTGTGCTGTTAGCAGAACACCTATTGAGGATCTGGTCCACATTATCTTCCAACCATTAGCATTCTGGCAACAGATGGGAAATAATTTAATTAGGTTTGTTTGGAAAAAATGGAAGACTTTTCCAGAATTATTTTGCCAAAGATGTGTCGATTTTATCAAGAAACCTTCTAAATTTGAGAGGCAGGAGGGATTGATTGGCTTCAGTTCTAACTCTTGTCACAAATAGAAGCAAATACCAGGCCAAGTAAGTAAAATGAAATATTGCACAGAAGTGTCCAAGATTGCATAGAATGTTTCAGCATTTTAAATATGTGAACTTCGTACAGTTCTTCACTTATTTATTATAGATAACTATAAAGGCTCATAAACTAAACTTTGGTTGAAATTTGTTAGATTGTAGACAGAATACCTATGATTCTTCATTAAGTTCCTCTTATTATTCTTTAATTGGTGGTTTGTTCCTTTCAATTATATTAGTAATGCAGTATATGGTAATTGCTTAAGGGACTGCCTAAATAAAGTATAATATCCATTTACAATTTTAACATTATTCCATAGATCAAGGGTAGGGAACATTTTTGGGGTTTGGGGCCACTGACTCACAGAAAAATCAGTTGGGGCCTACACACAAGTGAGATTTTTGTGTGCTTCAGCCTCGTGATGGAGTGATTGGGCGCCCTGAGTCTCGAAGCTGGATCCAGGCAAGCCAGTGTGCACATCCGGTGTAACGACAGAAAAACCTTCCTCTCCCAATTCCCTACTTTGGGTGGACTGAGCATGCTCATCCGAATTGAGCATATGCAGTAACCTTCGCTGTTGTAAGTCCTGAGCAGTAGCCAAGAAGGTCACGTTTGCCTGGCGGAAACCACAACTAGCAGCAAAACAGGAGGGTTTCTTTTTGTGACACTAAACCTTCCGCCAGGCCTGAGGTTTCCCACCCCACCATAGATTATGAAAATTAAAAGAATAGTTGATGTCTAATGTAGGTTCACTGTCTATTCTACGTATTTCTTTCATTTCCTCCACTTTGGATAGTGGGGAAAAAAATAAGTTATAGTTACCTAGTTTTCACAGTCTCTAATACACTAGGATGAGAGCTAGTTGGGACATTTTCAACCAAACATTTTTTTTCAATCGGAAAATGTCAATTCACCAGAATTAAAACTTTCCATAGAAATGTGTCTATTTTGACAAAAGTTTTCTCATATCCAGGATAGCAAGTTAGAGAGAGAGAGAGAGAGAGAGCCAAGAGCAGCCAGTAGCCCCGTGCTTAGGGTACTTGCCTGAAACTCCCATTCTCGGAGTAGATGCCCTGATTACTGTGCAATAAAGTCAGTCAATGTCTTTCTGGCCCATTGAGCATTTTATTATTTATACAAAGAGTTAGAGAAAGGTGAAGGATCAGATATTAACTCTATATTATAAAGATGTAAGAGACTCGAGTTCAAATGCCTATTCAGAATCAGGCAAAATATGGTCTGGCACTCAATATGAGTTCTGTGGAATAAATCCCTCCCACCCATGTGCAGTAGAACCAGTGTGACTTCTCTCTGCTGGAGAGATGGGGGAGGGAGAAGGTTCTCAGAGGTGGTACTGGGGATTGTACCTTCTGAATGCTGTAGGACCCCGCTCCACAGAAGCTCTTAGTGCCTTGCAGAGAGCAGTGGTCCATAGAAATCGAGGGTGGTCCATAGAAAGCCAGGATCTATGGATTAGTGTTATTAATTAGCATTGAGATAGGGCCTAGGAGCCTCATTCACAGACCAGAACCCAGAAACAGTCACTGCCCCAATGTGCTTACAGCCCTGCTGCCCTAAGGATGGCAGGTAAATGCATGCAGGCCAGAGGCTACTCTACGTTAGAGAAGTACTGTGTCCGCTGTTGCTCTGCTACAGGCAGGAAGTGCCACGTTCTCAGATATGCACAGAGAGGTTTGTTTGAAAATAGGAATACTTTTGCTGCAAGGTTACAATTCATCACTGTCTTGTGTTTATCATTCAAAAGAACCCTGGGGCTGGGGAGTGGGGAATGGGACAGGCTGCTTCCTAAAACAGAGAAGCACAACTCACCCCAACTTGCTTTAGTCTAGCAGTCTGCAAACTCACTGTCCTTGAACACTGTGCTGTAGAGAGCAATAACATCCCCCCCCCCACACACACAAACAGTTCTCAACACAAGACAGGGTATGCTTTCCCTGTGTGCCCTTGTGGAGATCCTCTTCTGCTAGCCATTGCACATGCACCTACTAGGAAAAAGTTCCTGCCTCAAATAGCTAACAGTCTAAATTAGGTTTGCCAGATACTTTTTCAAAAAATCCTGAACATGGCAGGGAGAGGGGGAAATGGGGGATCAAACTTGTTGAGCAGAAAAAAAAAAGTTTCTTAATTCCTGCTCTCCCCCCGCCAGATGCGGCAGGGGAAAAATGTCCCCGCCAGCCTTCTGTACAAGAAAAACAGAAAATACTGGACATTATATGTCCAGTATTTTCTGGGTTTTTTAACCGGACAGAAGATGCAATTACTAGACTGTCTGGGCAAAAACCGGACACCTGGCAACCATAGTCTAAATAAACAGAACAAGCACAGATGAGACAAAGGAAGTAATAATATTCCCCTGTGCCTTAGTCCCTATCTATAAAATAAAAGGGGTTTGGTAAGGTCAGACAGGAAGCTTATGGGAGATCCAATGATTTAACCCAGATCATCTGAGGCTTAGTCCAATGCCATAACCACAAGAAGACCCTTCCTCTCTTCTTAAAGAGCTGTGCAACTCCATTATGTAGTTAATACATAAATACAAACTTTGGAAAGCCTGCTATGTGGTAGTTTCTTCTCTGCACAGTCAAGTATTAGTTTAATCTCTTCATTTAGCACTTTTTAATAATTGCTACTATGCTAAATGCAAATTAGCATCAAGCTGACGCTGACTCCTTTTGGCTACCGAACTATCTGAACTGAAACCGGACAACCTAAAGGTCTACTGACCTCTGTCACAGCATTTTGTCAGCACAGGCTGAGCTGAACAGATTTACACTGTGAGTGTTGGCACAGGACATATGTCAGGCAAAAAGGATGAAGAATTCAGCATTCAACCAGTTATCTGATCAATTTGCTTGCATGAATGAGCTTCATTTAAATGGCAGAGTTCAGGTCACATTAAAAACACTACAGAGAAGAGTTAGGTAAATATAGAGAAGTTTAATATTTTAGGGATGGTACCTATTGAATTTTCTTGGCCTGAATTTTGACTAATAAAATAGTAAAATGATAGGAAATCATTTAAAAATAAATCTTGTTTAGATTGTTAGCTTGTATAATAGCATCTGGTTTAATAGACCCATCTTATGGTATTTCAGCTGAAAACTCATTAAGGAAATTTAAAATGTGGGCAACAGAATGGCTTTGCATTATGTCAGAAGGCAAGAAGATGCATTGGGTTGCCTTGGAAGCAGGTGTATTTCTTTCATTGATTCTCTCAAAAACATTGTGGGTATTTTTATGGCATTTAGTTTTCTTCTCTCATTTCCAGGATCAATCTTTAATTAGTTTCAGGAATCGTGTTTTGTGTATCATTGTTGCTGGGTAGTTTGTGAGGCATCTTTGGAAGACAACCTCCTCTTATTTGCTGTTCCTGTTAGACAGAGGAGGACAGGTCAGGAACTTCATGCTCAGCTTTTTCATTTCAAGCTAAGTGGATCCCCTTCATAAATGAGAAAATGCAAGCAGAAAATGTACAGAAAGGGAGAAAGACCTCAAGGCTTTACTGCAAAGTATAATAAAACATATCAAACAGCCATAAACTTCTAGTGATATTCTAGGTCCAGGAGATTTACCAGGCATTTCTTGGTAGTGCCAAAAGAGAGCACTACTCCACATTTCTCCATTTTATCTCTTTTCTGTAAAGTTTATGGAGAAGTGGTCCTATTCTAGGTTCATCCTGTCTGACTTATCTTGGTTCAGTCTCTTTCAACATTCGCTCAGTTACATCAATTGTGAGGAGTATACTTGCTTTGGTGATTGTCTCTTTTCTCAGAGGTAGCCATGTTAGTCTGTATCTGCGGAAACAATGAGGAGTCCTGTGGCTACTGGTAACTTCCACTCCAGTTCATCTGATGAAGTGGGTTTTACCCACAGAAGTTTATGCTCTATTAAATCTGTTGTTCTTTAAGGTTCCAAAGGACTCCTCATTGTTTTTGTCTCTTTCCTGTTTTGGTTTTATAAGAAACAATCCAATTCCAGGTACATCCCATTTTCCTGGCAGAACCAAACTTGTACAATGCTTTTAAGCTTTGATAAGAGGAAGCTGTATAGCAAATTTGGTGGCTCTAGCTCTTACCATTGAGGAGAAGTTACTGATCAAGAAAGACAGACAGGCAAACTCTCTAAAATATATAGCAGATTTCTGAAATGTATGTGTGATGTTTACCCATTAGTTTTTTAGACACCTCTTAAAATATAACTAAACCTAGAGACGGGTATTGGAAGGTATGCTGTGGTTTTGATTTTTTCAATATGTTATCAGTTAGTTTTCATTTTCAAAATCAAAGTGGCTTGATTCTATGACCCATTCTGTACAGACGGACAAGTAAAGGGATATTAGAATAAAAAGCTCTCTAGTTCATGACATTTAACCATAAACTATTAAACATCACAACATGTGCACCCTCCAGAAAATAAGACTTTTAAAGACCCCTTTTAAAATTAATCTTTGTGCTGAGATGAGAAGCTAAAGGAGTCAAACAACATACTGCTATAGCTGCAAAAATGAAATTATGGGAAGTTTGTCACTGAAAGGTCACTACAATATTAGCACTATAAACTGTAAAGTGGAGATGTATTTACCTGGTTTAGGAAGAAGGGGGAAATATTGATTCTTCATTTACATATGAAAAATACAGTACAGGCTGTATCTTTGCAAAGGCAGAGCATTCCCTGAATATGTTTGCAATATGTAGTCTTTTATATTGTGAATGCTATTTTAACCAACACAGGCAGAGGCCTTTCAAGAACTGTAGCCTCACAATCACAGTAGTGATGCAATTACTCTTGGGAAGGCGTTGCCCTATAAAACACACCTAGTGCATGATTTCTTAGCTGTGTTGACAGGTTCCAAGATCTGTATCCATCCCCAGGACTGATATTCTAAGTGTGTCAGTATGTGAGAAGAGGAGCTTACAGAAGTAAAAGTAATGTGTTTTGTGACCACATGGGACGGCAAATGAAAATCTTGGCATTCAAAATTATCCAAAATGCAAGCTGTTGTTAGAACTGGGGGGCGGGGGGGAGGGGAGGAATAATTCCTTGATTCACTAGACATTCTGAAAAATAATGCTAGACATTCTGAAAAATAATGCAACATTTATTTTGGGTCAAACCAAACATGATTTTCTCTTTAATTGTCAGAGAGTCAAAAAGTTCGAAAACATTTCAAGTTCAGTTAAATGCAATGTTTTATTTAGCCCAACTAGGAATATTTGCTTTTGTTAATTGCCTGAAATCAGAGGACTAGATTCACAGAGAAGAAGGAAAAAGGACAAAATGGCTAATCATTGGACCAGGGCAAGAGTGAAAATGATTCTGTAGTCTGATGTTTAGAGCTGCCTCATTGCAGGTGCGTGACTCAAGTCTAGAACCTTGCTCCAGTGGTTAGGACATTCTCCTGCAGTGTAGGAGACCCAAGTTCTTATCCCTTATCCATATCAGCCAAAGACTGGAACTGAAACTTGGTTTCCCATATCTGAGGTAAGTGCCTTCACCACTGAACTAAAAAAATATGAGTGTGTTGTTTCTAGTGCTTCCCCCAGCTGTTTTGTGACTCCAAACTGGAAAAAATAAAAATACAAGTTGTTTACTAATGCCATTTTATTTCAGTATTACAGAAACATTATAATTTGTGCTAGCATTATCAGCCAATTTCAGTTTGGTCAAAACTGTTTGGCAAACTCAACACAAATTTGGCTTGACCAAAACCACTCATTTCAGCGAATAGACTATGCACTTAAAAAAAAGGGCCCAGCGCTAGTAAGTGAAAACTGACCAACTTAAAATTTGGATACTCCACTGAAGACAAATTAAAGAGGCCTGATTTTCACTAACTGGTACTCTGTGGACACCTAAAAATTGAGGTGTCCCAAATTATTAATCAGTTTATTTCCCAAAATCTTGGTTTGAGTCTATAAACATGAAGAAGGAGAAAATCTATGTATAGTCCTTGAATACACAAGAGATGGAACTTCTATGCTTCATTGACCTTTAGTTTTTACTTCTCTAAAAACTTATCTGCATTACATTTTAGAATCCATTATTTTCTGTTGCTTAGTGTGTAGGCTAAGATTCAGTATTATATTATTTTGATATCTGTTCTTTTGTCTATAGATCTGGTCCTGTCTTCTTACAAAATCACAACTTCTAATCTGACTTCATGTTGGATCGCCTGAGAAGTAGTGCATAGTCTGTAAGGAGGCAAAGAAATGATTATTGTCTCTAGTAATTTCCGACTCCGGTGTAACATCCCTCACTTATAGAAATTCAGATGGTAATAACATCCCTCACTTATAGAAATTCAGATGGTAATAGCATTGGTAGTAACTTTGTATTAATTATAATGAACTTGTTTTAGATAGCAAATGCAGGCCTTTGAAAAGTCAGCATTCACTTTCCTAAGTAAGGTTTTTTTGGTTGATTGGTTTATTGCTTAGCAAAGATTTTTCAGGTAATAGTGGGGCCAACAATAGAATTTGACTTTACTGCTTGATCACTTTAATTAAATTATTATGCCCCAGAAACATGTAGAAAGATAGCTATCACCAGAATTAGCTATTTTTCTAAAAATTGAACTAAAATAACGTCATTTAAAATTTGTATGGGAAGCATTCAGTGGGTTCGTTCAAGAAAACTAGATAACTAGTTGTTTAAATGTCATTTCTTAAGGCACCATGGTAGCTATTTTCCTGGTCTTAACTTAAACTGCCATGACATTCTTATAGTAATAACATTGTCAGCCTAAAAATAATCTTGACAGAAATGTGTGTTTCTGCTGCTCAAATACTAGCATTAACAGATAGGCATAAATGCCTGTAAAACCTACTCAAATAATCATCAGTTATCTGAGGTCACTGTTTTAAAAACTGTAAGGGAATATAATGAGCATCTTAATGATCATATAAGCAGTAAGTCTATACAGGAGGCATATAAGAGTGTGAGTATGAATATGGTGAAAACAGGGGAGTTGATAGCTATACCAGGCCCAAGGTAAGATGAGAGAGGTGGTTCGCATATCCTGAAGCAGCAGGGCTTCAGGTGGAAGTGGTGGAGCTGGGGCATCCAGGCCTCAATGCCACCTGTAGCATGCCACACCACCCTCTCCCCGCAAGGCCTTGGAGCCGCAGTGAACTCCAGCACCCATATAATGGGCGTGAGGTTCAGGATGCTGATGCTGCCACAGTAGCAGCATTCATGGCCGGGAGCCTCATTTAGAATCACCAGGTCCTGGGCCAATTACCTCCTTTGCCTCCTCCCTCCTCATCCTTGGGCCTGGGTGAAAAAATTCCATCTAATTTAGGAAATTGGACTTGTGCCTTCATTTTCATGTTTGTTTTTTCTATGAAGTACAGATATGAGAACTGCAATTATGTTAGTTTGGAATTTAAGTACATTAGTTTGTGGGCTTATTCAGACACATCGTACCTCTTTGGTCTTCGAAATTGGGTCAAAAACTCAGAAGAATCCTTATTTCTTTCAGTTTCCATTATTGTTGGATTTGGGCCTTTTGTCAACAATAGCACAAGAACCAACCTTTTCAAAGGTTTTTAGTACTTTTGCCTCCAGCAAAATTCAGAAAGTGTCAAAGTGTGTGATGCTTCTTCTTTGCTAAAATAAATTCAGTTTTTAAAGCTTTTTTTATATTTGGTAAAAGTCCGAGACAAAGTTACATGGGGGGGTGGTTAGATTTTTTTGAATTGGTTCCCCTTTTTAAATGACCCTGTGGCAGTTTATGGTCAACATACAGTATGTAGTCTGAATGAAAAATGAACCAATTTGACCACAATGTTTCAGGCAATGTTTTCTTAGACTTTTATACAACAGAAAGCTTTATTGCTGCTATCAATGAAGATACAGATTTTCAAATAAATCTGCTCAATATTTATCTCTAATTGTCTCAACCTAGTCCAGGTTTTTCTATACAATAATAATAGTAAAACACTTTTAAAATGAAGGGTAAAATGTCGATATTTTCAAAAGTTAATGAAGACTTTGGTGCCCAATTTGAGATACGCAAGGAGCCTTATTTTCAGAGAATGGGTGCTCTGTGTTTTCTCAACAATTGGACCCCTAAAATGGTGAATGAAGCTGCATTAAAAAAAAATTGAAATAATTAGTCACTCTTGAAAATCTTGGTCTCTGTTTGTGCATCTGTAAAGTGAGAACACCCAGAGTTGGAAAGCACTTTGAGAACCTTGGATTGTAAGTAATACGAAAATGCAAAAGTTAAGTTTTGTGTCATTTTATGAGCTTGGAAAACTCTTTAGGGCACAGTCAAAAATAAAACCTCTGCTTCCTTGATATTTACCTTATTTGCCTTTCAGATAAGGCAGATCTAAATATCAAATCCAGCACTTGAGTTCTTCAGATATAGTAGACAGATGACTTCTTACAGAGGATTGTGAATCCATAAAACAATGACTGGACTATTTTCATCCACACAGGTAACCATTTCATCTGTAACAGATGTACAATAATATTTATGCAGCACCTTAAAGACTAACAAAACACATAGATGGTATCATGAGCTTTTGTGGGCACAACACTTTTCTTCAGATGAAAGTGGGTTGTGCCCACAAAAGTGCATGTTTTGTTAGTCTTTAAGGTACTGCAAGACTGATTGTTGTTTTTTAAGTTTTTCCCATTACAAACTAACTCGGCTACCCCTCTGAAGCTTTCGAGTAATACTGGTGACATTCTTCAGACTTTCTAAGTCATGCAATGATAATTCAGTGTTAAGTATTAATACAGACCAGAAATATTCTTGATCTGTTCCATAATGCCATATACGAAACCAATTAATTATTACTTATAAAAAAGTGGAGTGCAGCATTTGATTTCTTGTCATCATCTGATATGAAATGCAAATGAGCTCTGGCTTCCTACTGAGACATGCCACAGCTTAAAAGCTGGTGGTTTCCTATTCATAAATCCTTTATATGGTATCCAAGTTGGTAAAATATCAGAGAGGTTTCTCTCCAACACTACGGCTGTGTCTACACTGGCATGAATTTCCGGAACTGCTTAAAACGGAATACTATTCTGCTTTCAGTTTTTCCAGAAAAGGAGCGTCTGCATTGGCAGGCTGCTTTTCTGGAAAAGCCCTTTTTCCGGAAAAGCGTCTGTGGCCAATGTAGACGCGCTTTTCCGGAAAAGAGCCCCGATCGCCATTTTCGCAATCGGGGCTTTTTTCCGGAAAAGACTAATGGGCTGTCTACACTGGCCCTTTTCCGGAACAGTGCTCCGGAATAAGGACTTATGCCCGAGCGGGAGCAGAATAGTTTTTCCGGAATAGCGGCTGATTTTGTACAGTAGAGCGTCGTTGCTTTTCCGGAAATTCAAGGGCCAGTGTAAACAGCTCGCAGTTTATTCTGGAAAAGCAGCTGATTTTCCGGAATAAGTGGCCCAGTGTAGACACAGCCTATGACTCTCTGTTTGCTGCTGTTCAGAGGCCAAGAAAGCCCCCAGTTAAATCAGGAAAAATTCCCCTCAGGCAGCAATGGCATAGGATCAACATAGGCAGGCAACACAAGCACCCTTGCAAGACTCAGTATAGGAGTAGGAGGGGAGGTGTCAATAGGGGACATCTGGTAATTCATACTGCTATATAGGCCTCTGACTTTTATTGGGGGTATACCAGCTCAGAAGATACATTCTAGCCTGCAGAACTAGAACTCCCATGATGCCTTAGGAGAAAGAGGAGAGTGTGCAGAGAGAGCAGTGATGGCCTCCATTTTGGAGAAAGGAATCAGATGGCTAGTGTGGATCACTGTCTAGACCAGGGCTGCTGCTGGGAAGCTAGAGCCTGCCGGGGCTTTGTTCAAGCAGGGAGCATCAGAAGCTATTGGTGGTTTTCCTTGAAGGGGAGAGACTCTTGCTGTTCCTGGAGCTGCAGTAGAGGAACTGTGAGTCACCCCCATTCTTGTCTGGGAAAGTACTTGCAAGGGAAAGGGGCACAGCAGAGAGTATGAGTCAGGAGAGAGGCAGGATGATCTTCCCACCGAGCCAGGATTCAGAGCTGCTGGTGTTTGGTGGGACCAGCTCACAGCTTCAAAATGATTGTGCTACGTTGGCTAGACTGACACAGAGAACCTGCAGAGTGCTGTCTCCAGCTGCAGATGTTCAAGTTCACCCACACAAGTAAGTGTGAATCCAGAGGAGTGTATCCCCAGGGTGGGGTAAATGGTGGCAGTACTGTATCCTGTGTTGTTGATTGATTTCATTCAACCACACACTGTGGGATTTAAATTAGTAGTGACATTTACTCTTAGGCTATGTCTACACTGGCAGCTTCTTGCGCAAGAACATCCATTCTTCCACAAAAACTTGCCAACTGTCTACACTGCACAAGCATTCTTCCAGAAGTAAATTTTCAGTACAGCATTGTAAAACAGAGCTTCTTCCAGAAGAGTTATTCCTCTCCCCACGAGGAATAAGCCCTCTTGCGCAAGAGCTCTTCCAGAAGAGGCCAGTGTAGACAGGCAACATGAATTTCTTGTGCAAGAAGCCTCTATGGTTAAAATGGCCATCAGAGCTTTCTTGCGGAAGAGAGCGTCTACACTGCCATGGATGCTCTTGTGCAAAAGCACATGGCAGTGTAGACGCTCTCTTGTAGAAGAGGCTTTGAACAAGAACTCTTCCACAAAAGAGTTCTTTCGCAAGAAGCTGCCAGTGTAGACGTAGCCTATTAGACTTAGACAATGTGTCCACAAGATGCACCAGAGTGTCCAAGGGCAGCTCTGGCTCCCTGTGGCAGAGTGCTGTGGTGTCCTAAGTGAGGGCAAGCAGAGCACTCAGAGACACAAATGCTTCGCTGCCCCTCATCAAAGTAGACAAGCAAGCAGGGAAACCTGAGAACTGTCTGTAGGGTCCCTTTAAGCACAGACCTCCGCTAGCCTCAGGCAGCAACCCTACACATTAAGTCCTGACCTGGAGCCCTGCCAGACAGCCTTAACTCTGATTCAGAGTCCGCTCAGTGTGGACACTCTATTTCGAAATAGCAAAATGCTAATTCAAACTGCATTTTGTGTGTAGATGCGTTAATTCGAATTATCTTAATTTGAAATAGTTAATTCGAATTAAGCTAACTCGAATTAACTCTGTAGTGTAGACATACCCTCCGAGAATCCTCTGGAAATAAAAATCAGAATCAGAAAGGTGCATTGTGCATTGCCAGCTAGTGATCCTAGTGTGTGGACATATCCTATTCTAATACCACCAAATACACAAGAGGACCCAAACAAACATAACAGGCTTACTTTACCATTACTAATAGTTGTAGTGAAATAATTGATTCACTCCTATGCAGAGTTGATAGTATTGTACCTGCACTGGTGTAAATGCCCTGTACAAAGAGTAGTTAATGGTAATGAAGGCCCAGAGAAGAGTGATTTCCTGAGATTAAAGGGAAGGTTAGTGACTCTGTAAATGAAAGGTTTTTAGACAACTAAATCTTATGGAAATCATTGAGAGTTAGGCGTCTACATGCTTTTGAGGATCTGGGACTTGGTTTATAGTAGGATTGCTTCATAAATAGTGGAGAGTTCTGGTGAAAAAATGGATTGTTTTTTGTTCTTCAGGTTTGAGACAGGAATATTTTCACTTATTTGAAACTTTTCACATTTTTAACTCTGTCTCTTTCTCTCGCCCTACTCTTCTTCAGTTTTGCCACTGAAATAGAGGGCTGGCTAGAGGGTGAGGAGGAAGATATCATAGGGTTGGATGAGACCTCAGTAGGTCATCAAGTCCAACCTCCTGCCAAAGGCAGGACCAACCCTAATTAAATCATCCTAGTCAGGGCTTTGTCAAGCAAAGACTTAAAACCTCTAGGGATTGAGATTCTACCACCTCCCTTAGTTAACCTATTCCATTGCTTCACCACCCTCCTAGTGAAATAGTTTTTCCTAATATCCAAACTTGACCTCCCCCACTGCAACTTGAGATCATTGCCCCTTGTTCTATCATCTGTCATCACTGAGAACAGCCTCTCTCCATCTTCTTTGGAACATCCCTTCAGGTAGTTGAAGGCTGCTATCAAATCCTCCTTCACTCTTCTGAAGACTAAAGAAGACCAAATCCCTCAGCCTCTCCTGATGTTGCTGATATTAATGGATAACCTGAGTATCCCAGTTACTGAAGCAGACTGCATGCCCTAAAATTGAAGAGCTGCTGGCCTTAATTAAAGGTGAAGTCTCTGGTATTGAATTGGTTGAAGACAAACTAAAGAGGGCCAGGAGAGATTGGCTTCCTCTCAAAGGGTGACACCAAGAAACCACAAGAGGCCCAACATTTGTAAGCTACAGGGAAAAGCAATACAATAAGCAGATTTTTTTAACAAATTACTTATGTAGATTGCTATATGTTTACCAATATGTAACTCTCATACACATCACTGCCCTGGGCCACTGAGTCTGATTTTGCGGGGCTACATGTTCGTACAACTGACATGTTAACACATGAAGTGCTAAGCTAAAGTAGCTTCTACCAAACTTTAGCATAAAAACAGTTAATCCTTCCATCCCTTTTGCATCTAAATTACACCTACTGAGACTCTCACGTACATTAGTAGGAAGCAGATCTAAGCATGTCAGTTCTACCTGGGATAATTGGATTCCCTTACACATTATCCCTGACTTGAGTCCCTAAATTTCACACCTCTTTGCCTTGTCTTGGACCACATATGGAGGAAGACTAGAAACAGAAATCTCTTCTTATGTTGGTTCTTAGACTAAACTGAAACTCTTCCAGGGGTCCAGATGTATTCCCTAACGTCTGCAGCATCCTAAACTGTTGATCAATGTTAGTGTGCTGTTAATCAGCTGCCACACTTCTTTGCTGTTCATTGGTGGGCAAAAGGCTTTTGACCAATCATTTTGTGAAGCGATGTGCGTATTCTGAATGACAGGCTCTGGAAGGCTCAGCTGGGCTCCATGGGAACCACTCCAGAAACAGTGCAGAGTCTTTGCTATTGCTAGAATTTTTAGGAAAGTAAACACAAAATTAGCAACATGAGAAAATCCAAGCCATACAACTAGGATAAAGAAATCCAGTTAGCATATTTACATTTTTCTCATATTTGTCTGGAATGCACATGTGATAGCTTCATGGGATGAGCACAGAAAAATCAATACTCTAAATGAAATATCATTGGAAACCTCTTCTCATTTCAGCTCTGGCTGAAGTGAGGAGTGGTAATGTATCCATAAATAATGTTTAGCTTCAATCTCTTTTACTTTCATTCCAAACAAATGAGCAATTTTTGAAAAGCAACTGTAGAAGATGCACTTTTGCCTCTTCATCAAAAACATATAAAAATGATATATATTGCAGTATTTATTGCAATGTATTACAAACCTTCACGGTGATCCAATACAGATGCCTCTTTTCTCTGTGGCACCGACCTTCAAAAGTGATGATGTGAAAAGCCCTAGATTTTATGACAGCTTAACTTAGAATACATTACAGCTTCTATATTAATATGTATTTCAAGCTCTGCTATAAACTTTGGATATGAAGAGAAACTCTGTACCCTGTGTTCGGCTATAAACTTTAAATATGAAGAAAAAATGTTCATGTGGAAAGAAGCAGGTTTTGACAATATTTATGTGCAATAATATTTCCTCTTGCTCTTTGTCTAGCAAATACATAGCTCTTTTTGTGCGTTCTATAAATTTTACATTTGCTAGAGATGTAACTCTAATAATCAGCAATATAAGGAACACAAGTAAAGAAATATATACATAGTTCAGCATTATGGAGATACACTACTCATTTCATACTGAAGTCTTCAATCAGGTCTTCATTACAACCTCAATATTTACACAGATAGCTTAAATGGGTGGAGAGAGAGAGGAAGATGGGGAATTGACATCAACAATATTTTTGTGATCTGTGCTTTGTTTATTATAGAAATTTCATTTAAATTTATTTTCAATTACATTTAATTTCAACTAAAATAATCAAAACATTGTTTTCAGCTACAGGATTTTTAATGTGATCCTTGTTTGAAATTGGATAACTTGGTTTTGGGAATCCCTGTAACACCAAAATGTCCTGCCTTTTGCACGTGTCTTTTTATATAAGACAAATTTCATGAAACATCTTGCATAGCCTAAATTAAAAAAATCTGAAACGTTATTAGCATTTTTCATTTTTAATTCTTCTCTGTGTGTTTTCTATGCTTTAATATAAAGGTAATATTTTTTAAAATGGCAGGTGTACAAAATATTCAATTTGAACACTTTTGATAGGCCAAAATTTCAAGGTTTATTGCTTTTGACAAGGGAAACTCTTTTTAAGCTAAGTAGTCCTGCAGAAGGTGAACTGTAGCAAATACATCTTTATTTGTTAAGGATCAGTTTAGCAACTTCTTCAATACAATCTTAATTTTAAGCACATGCATCGCCTCAATGAAACAACTCAAAGTTCAGCATTAAGTATGGGCTTAATTAAAACTGTATGTTAAGAGAGATCCTTCAAAAGAATCCACTTCAAGGACTTGTGGCAGAACCCCCAAGTTATCCTTTCCTCTAAGAAGACAAGGGCACTAGCACCTTTGTCACTCTGGAAGAGATCCTGAACAATGAGAGAGTCAGTATCTTGTTGGAAGATGGTGAAAGAGGTCATCTGGAACAAAGCTTGGAACCAAAACCTGCTAGATTCAGTTTTAGACTTTTTACATTCTTAAATATAACTATCTCTAACTTTCCGATACTTAAACTCACTTAAAATCCTTTCTAAAATCCTGCATTACTATTAATTTAAGACAACAGTGCTATGTTTGTACTAAAGTGGATGTCGGCTCCCGTTAAAGTGGCTAACTAGTACCTTTTGTCTCCTTAAAAGAGCAAATAAACCATATTATTTTTCTGAACCTCAGACATTAGAAAGAACACTGTTTGGGAAAAATTCTGGACTAGGGAGCATGCTAAGGTCACCCTGCAAGTAGTAACCATGGTTTATATAAGTTGTTGTGCAACTGTAGACAGGCTCTTAGGATTAGAGCTGCTGACCCCAGGCTGCTGACACTCAGGATCTGACCTAAGGCTGGGCTGGACCAGCTCAGGTTGGGAATTACTACAGAGAAGCATTGGGAGGCACCAAAGGTTATGTTGCAGGTGGTGACATCCTTCACTAAGGATGAGGATGGTTTACTGGTATGCATCATCCTTGCCAGATGAGATTTACTAGTTGTGGCTAACCAGCGGCCCAGATGGGCTGGAACAACCTGCCACACCTGTGCTCCAGCCCAGCTGGAGCAGCCTATGACCACGGCAGGCAGCAGCGGATATAGGGTAGGGCGAGCAGGGCAGCTGCCTTGGGCCCCGCACTTCAGTAGGCCCCACACATGCGCTACTACCTGTCAGCTGAAGTCATGGCGCATTGCGAAATTGTGCTGCCCCCGGCCTCGTGCTTCAATAGGCCTCGCGCCCTGGGCCCTGCAAAACTCTCATCCGCCCCTAACGGCAGGCCCTGCCTGGCTGGAGCTGTCCCTGCTCATGGTGGGGCAGCCAGGCCTTCCACATCGCATCGTGTGTGGGGACCACTCCACCTCAGCCAAGCTGGAGTGCCCTCCAAACATACACCTGTTCCCATTTAAACAGTTAACCAGTTAAACGTAACATTTAACTGGTTAACAGATTAAATAGGATTTTACATCCCTACCCCTCACTGGTCTGAATTGCATTCTGGTATGTCTCAATGGGCCAGCTGCAGGTGTTTAATTGAAGTGTAGACTTTTCAATTAATATTTGGCACAGTCATGGCACTTGTCCTTCTACATTGTCCGCTGTTAAGAAGAAATGGCTGTCAGTAGAAACCTCAAATTGCTAGAGGCAGCATGCTATTGCAGTGAGGAGCATCCTCTACCTAGGTATCTTAGCAAAGATTCGTGACAAGGGAGGCATTCATAAACTGACATTTAAGTCAACTGAGTCACTTACTTTGACTTGCATCAGATATTGTTTTTATATAGCGTTGCATGAATAACTTACAAAACTAAGGAGATGTGAAAGTATCATAAGCTCCCATTGAAACATGCCATTTATTTTTATTTTAACTGAAAGTAAAACTAACGTGATTGTGGTCATTTGTCTCCTTAGCACATAGCCACATGGTAGTCTCTATGCAGTTGATGCTATGAAATGTACCAGTGACAATCCTAATGTGTCCTACTGCATAGTACAGTAGACATCCGATAATCCGGCACCTCTGGGATCCAGGGGGTGCCGGATTCTTGGATATGCCGGAGTATCAGGAGGTACTCCGGCAGGGGAGCTGTGACGGGTCTGGGGAAGGTGGGAGTCAGCGGGGAACAGCGCAGCATGGGGCGAACCCGCCACCGTTTTGCCAGGGAGGTGTGGGAATCCCCGCGCAGCCGCCGGCGACAGGCCAGCTGGGTCCTCACCCGAGCGGCACTGTGGGACAAACCCCGCAGCACCCCAGCTGCTCTGCTCCGCGCCACTTCCCCAAGTCTGCCGCTGGTCAGTTTCAGCAGCAGCAACAGCGGACTTGGGGAAGCGGCGCAGAGCAGCTCCAATTGTCCGGCTAGTCGGAGCACTTCCAGGTTCTAGTTGGTGCTGGACTATCGGGAGTGCCAGACCACTGGATGCCGGACAATTAGAGTATTACTATATTGATGATAGGCACCAAGAAGTGCCTGATATTAAACACATGAAGATTGATGGCTACTGCCAGAGTTATAGGGCAAACAACACTTTACAGCCCTGTGAGAACCCGCACAAGTGCACCCCGCAGGTGCTAAGCTTTGATGCATTCAGTTCTCTGAAAGCTGCAGTTCAACCACTCTTAGCTTTGATGGTGGGTTGAAGTCCCATTGTTTATCTATCGTGGCTCTCGTATCAGGACCACCTGGGCTTTGCTCTTGCAGGAAACTTTCTTTCAGGAGACGAGAGCAGTAGCTGATTCAGTGACTCAAAACAGCTTTTTCAAAACAGACATAGCTTATTCAGCCACAGATGCATAACTAGTGAAGAAAAGGGTTAAAACAACAGAAGGCCTGGGTCTAGTCCTTATCCTTTCCTGATAAATTCCACTTTAACCTGTCTTCTGGCCTAGGAGACCATGGTGCTATATTTTCTACCTCTTTGTGTATCCTTGTGAATATCTTCCTTCAAGGAGAAGTTAGCAATTCTCTGTTCTCTCTCCCTGCAGCCCATTCTGCAGGGAGTACTTTTAATTGTCTATGGCCCTTCTGTACTCTAAAGCTACGTCTACACTACAGGCTTTTTGCATAAGAATGGCTGTTCTTGCTCAAAATCTTGTGGAGTGTCTATATTGCACGCGTGTTCTTGTGCAAGTAAATTTACAGTAAAGCATCAGAAAAGAGGGCTTCTTGTGCAAGAGTTATTCCTCCCCCCATTAGGAATAAGTCCTCTTGCACAAGAACTCTTGTGCAGGAAGGCAATGTGGACAGGCAACAGGGGTTTCCTGCACAAGAAACCCCTATAGCTAAAATGGCCATGAGAGCTTTCTTGCACAAGAGAGCGTCCACACTGCCATGGATGCTCTTGCGCAAAAGCACATGGCAGTGTGGACATGCTCTTGCGCAAGACCTTTTGTGCAAGAGCTCTTGCGCAAAAGGCTTCTTGCACAAGAAGCCTGCAGTGTAGATGTAGCCTAAGTTCTGGCTTTGGCAAAGCAGCTGTGTAATTCCACTTGGTGGAAACAGCAATTTCCCAACTACTGGCATGACCATTGCTGTCTTACCCATTTTAAGTTTACCTAGAGATGTCTTCTCTCAGACCATTATTATGTTTTTCTCCTTGCTCTTCCTAATAGCCCTTTTGGTTTAATTCCATACAGTCAGATAGATAAGATCATGCAAGCAAACTGAGGTACATATAATATTCTTAAAAACAGAGAAGTCCCTCATTCACCCTGGGCACAGAATGCAACCCCTGTTCTGCTCCAACAGAGAGACAACTGCTCTGTGGGAAACATGATCCCCAGTGGAAGATGGTGTTTGTTTTCATCCTCACTGGAGAAAGATGGAACATCCCAACAGCCAATCCCCAGGAGATGCAACCACTTAGCACATCTCCCTGGGAATCGATCATACTCCTTCACTCCGCAGCTATCACTGCTTTTAAAGGGTCTATCACAGGTAACACACTCCTTCATGCCACAGAATAATAGGCACACTTGCCTCAGTTTGCCCTTTCAGAGTCCCTCATAACAAGGCTGTCCGCTAATCCAGGGGTATGGAACCTAAATCCCAGGGGCCAGATGTGGCCCCTGACTTGCCTGAATCTGGTCCCTGAGGCTCTGGGCTCCCTCCCCCCGTACCTCCCGCAGCATTGGGAAACCCATGCTGGAGCACCAGGCAATCCCCTCCCCCCACCATCCCATCATAGGGCGGGAGCACACAAAATCTACTAGCCTGGGTCCCCCAGGCTCTGGTATGTGAGGGGAATGTGAGGAATGTCTTTCTCCTTCTCAGGCGGGGACTACATCAGTGAGGGTTTTTTTTTCTTTTTTGCTTCTCACTTGACTGTAGCCCCCAATTGATTTTTTTCTGTTGGTCAATAGCCCCCGACCCAAAAATGTTCCCCTCCCCTGCTCTAGTCCATCAACATGGTTGTTTTATAACTCAAAACAGTCCATAATTAAAATCCCCACTAACTCCATTCATCACCCTCTGTGCAAATCATCCTAAGATCACTTGACCTCTCATCCCAGAACAATGATTGTGCCATACATTGGTGCCTCAACCATTCCTGAAGTCTGTCAGTCCTCCCCTGTCCTTGTCCCACAACAGCCACTCCAGCTCTTCAAGTGGAATTGAACCCTCCTCAAGAGGACCCCTCTGCTTGCCATCTCTACTGGAGTCTTCTTGCTAAGGGAGCATCCATCACTCCCCAACTGAACTTTCTCCAGTCCTCTGACCCCAGATATATCAGTGGGTGAGCTCCTCTGCTGCTCCCAACCTTCAGACTTTTGCACTTGGGCTGGGGATGCCAGCCAGCTCATATTGCTCTTTAGCCTTCTCACAGACACCACCTTTTGCCTCCTTCCAAGACTCCTGCAGTTCAACGCTACATCTCACCTACTGTTCCTGGCTGACCCAGACAGTTCTGACTCACTAGGTTTGTCCTGATCCTTTGCATGCCTCAAATGCTGCACCTTCTGACTAACTGGCCAAATGGGAGCATTTTCCAGGGATACTGGCCTTACTTCATATACAGTGGCCAGCTTTCTTGTGACAAGCTCTGCTGACCAGTGACACAGGGTTGAGGGAGCCTTGCACCACCAGGCAGACTTTCCACCGTAGGGGCCCACAGTCAAGGTTCTGCTACCAGAAATAAAGTGCATCCAGAGTTTGTTGCTCTCATTATAGAAGTATAGAGCTGGAAAGGACCGCCACAAGGTGTTGTCTAGTCCAGTCCCTTGCAGGACCAAATATATCTAACGTAAAAGAAAACAAGTCTAACAATGTATGATGGATGTGATCTTTCTTAGGGCAACAGAGTCTGAACGACAGCACTCTAAGGCTACAATCTATGTCCATTAATCTAAAAGGGTATTATTTGTAATTTTTTTACTTTACAAAGCTTGTAGCCAAGATGGAGCCAAGCTCCACCATGCAACTTTCTGTCTTTCACAAAGCTAGATCTACGTGCAGATGTTAATTTTGTGGCTCAGGCCCTTCTCTCCAGTTTTCTCTATATAAATACTAAATGTCAATAGCCTTTTAATCCTCTGTTACACAGGACATGGCTCAAGAAGCACAAAGAGGAAAATATTAGACAAACCATAATTTAAAATCTGAATTATTCATATGAAGTTTGGTTAAATTAATTTTTGTTCTGATTCTCCTGTGTCTGCCCCATTTGCAAACATACCCTCAGCTTCATATTTAGTCAGTTTTAATATTTTAGAGAACCAAAACCAGTCAGGTTTGTTTCATACATTTTTTAGAGATCGTCCTTAAAGGATTCAATTTAGCTTAATGACCTTTTTGTGCCTCTTTTTTGCAATTAGGTAATAGATCTGAATTTCCAACACAGTAAAACTCACAGTATGAAGAGAAGCAGCAGAACAGTATTTGTCATCCCAATGACCTGGCTATTTTCAGAAAACACTCTGCAGTTTGATAGCAGGAGATACTTAACTAACAAAGGCCCATTTGAAAATAGACTGTTAATGAAATTATTTCAATCTCCCACCTAGACAATCAACACAAACAGCAGGGAAAGAATGGCAGTGCATGCTGCAGGAACCTGATGCATTTTGGCTGACAGTCTGACAGGGAGGACATTAACCTTTATTTTCAACTGCAGAACTGTGCAAATCAGAATTAATTAACCAGCATTTGAGCAATAGTTTTCTTCCTTACTGCAAATAGTGCATTCTTGCCACTGCACTATGGTTTACTGGCAAAAGCAATGTATGGGGGGAGGGAAGAAGGAAGCTTATTGATCAGTTAAAGGACAAAGTGCTATTTTGAAATTTCATAAACCACCATAAAAGTAGTTTCCTTGAAGATTAAAGAAGCTACGTCTCCTGTAGTCTAACATAATTTCTGAATAGGTGAGAGCTTTTATTTTAGTCCTCCACTTTTATCATGTGCTTTCCTAACAATAGCATCTTTCTCTAAAACCTATCTCCTTTTCTGGTATATGCGTTACAAAGATAATGAATGCCTAACCCCATCAACTCAGAAGAGATTAATATTTCACATTACTGAGAAGAGACAAAATGCTAGGAGTCAAGACAAGGTAGCTAGTCAGAGGGAAAGTTCTGTGTTGCTCCAACCTCAGGTACAGATGGAGGAAATTCTGGCAGCAGGTCAGAAGCCTGCAGGGGTCCCAACAATAGCATCAGAGCATAGAAAGTGAAATAGAGGGGCAAGAGGCCGAAGGGGCTTAAACCAACTCCCCCTGACTCTGAAGAACAACAGTATGGTTAAACATACACACACACACACCACAAGGTGGCAGTTGAGCCATGAACTTTAAGAATTTCACAGCCTGTGCCGGCAGCCACATTGACCCATTTCTACTTGGGATGAACCAAACCACAATTAACATAAGGTACACGTCATTAAATCTCTGGAAACAAATGACAAATTACGAATAACAAATGGTGACAACGGTTGTAAAGTTATCAATGTCTGTCTTAAGACTAGTCGGTTGGAAGATGGAATGGGTGTTGGGTAGGCCTTTTGCATGTACAGGTTGGGCCGCTCTAGTCTGGCACCCTTAGAACCTGACTGGACTCAAATGAAGGAGTTCGCTGGATCAGGGGAAGTTCCCTGCCACTCGCCCTCCAGCCTGTTGCCCGTCTCTGCTGCTGGCTCCACTTCTGGCCCCAGCCTGGGACCCACCAGCACCAGCACCAGGTTCAGGCTGTGACTACTGCCAGTGGGCTTGAGCTCCAGCCCTAGCCTTGCTGTCACCACACTCCAGCTGCGCCTGCTGGGCTTGGGCTCTAGCCTCGGCCCCACTACTACCAGCCTAGGGTGGGGACTCTTTGGCTGCTGCTGGCCCTGCTTACACTGGCCTGGCTGGGACTTCCTGCTCTTCTGTTGGCTGCCACCTCCCTCTCCCCCGGCTACCACTATCTCTGCTTCTGCCGACCCAGCCAGGACTCCACAGGCTCTCCGGCCACTGCCAGCCTAACTGGGGCTTCCACCAGCTGCTGACTGGCCAGAACTCCCTAGATCTGGGGCTCCCCAACCATCACTGGCCCCACTTCCACTGGCTCAGCCAGTGCTCCTTGGCCACTGCCAGTCCCGCTGCAGCTGGCCTGACCAGGGTTCCCCTGGGATGGGGCTCCCTGGCCACCACCAGCCCTGTTGCTGCTGCCAACCCCCTAAGACTGCCCAACTGGACTCCGGGATGCCGGACTCCAGGATGGCTCCTCAGACGGGCTGGGCTTCCCAGCCTCTGGACCCCTGGCAGGCTCCTGCTTCTGGCCACCAGTGCTCTTCCGTCCAGCAATTTCCATGCTGGACAACGGATGTTTCTGGACCAGAGTCTCCCAGATTTCAGAGGTTCAAACTGTATAAGAATTGCAGGAAGTGAAACACTATTACTTTTCTGCGACTGACGGCTGAACTGAAGAAAAGGAGCTATGATTGTGCTGGGTCACACACATATAATGGATGGGTACTGCAATATGTTGAGTATGGTACACAGTATTAATGTGGCTCATATTGTCAGGGGTGAAGATGTACCGTAGAATGTGTGGGTACAAAACTTTCTCATGATTTTGGATGGATGATAGTCAAGGACTACAGGGACAGAATGGAGACTCCTTGAGGTATTTACTTGTATCTTCATTATTTCTAGTGATTGGTTTTTGTTGTAATTTCATATTTATTTACAAAGTTCTAGTTTCTGGTGCTTAGGGGTGTTTAAATCTTCTTTAAACTTTCCCCCCTGTATTAGTGATAAGTGTTTTAACTGAAAAACTTAATCAAGATTTGTAACTAGAAACTTAATTTTTAATGTTTTTTGTGACACTACTATATATTATTGGTCTCAAACAATGGAATGTATTTGTCTCTGTGAAATATTAATGTTGCATAAATCTGCCAGAAATAATGCAGTGGTTTACAACCACGGCCTTATCCTAAGAAGACTTTCACTGGGCATTGGTTAACCCCCTAAATCAATGCAAAGATTTGCATTCACTTTAGTGGGTATTGGATCAAGTCCATAATCTTCCCAAGAATCCTTTCAGGGATTACAAACTCTGTATGACTCATGCAGATTTAATAATCCCTGTAGGAATCCATACAGTGACTATAAACTTATCATAAAATCATACAGGATTTACAAACTTTCCAGGAGTCACTAAAAAGGTGTATCTTCTCCACCAAAATTCCCATAGAGATTATAAAACCCACAAGGTTTTCAAATGGGTTTATAAGATTTGTAGAATCCTTGCACATCATCTGGGCCCTACAGGAGTTCCTGAATAATACCAATTTGGCCATGTCTGGTCTGGTCCTCCTCTTCTATTCCAGCCTTTCTTCTTTTGTTTTATTTCTCAGAACACAAAATGCATTCTGAACCATCTTTTACACACCCGAGCACCTGTGGTGCTTACAGACGTGACTATGTACATTAAACCTTATGGGCTCACAAAAAATGGGTTAAATAACATAGTCAGTATTCCTCATTCATCAAAATCAGCCTTTGCTGAACACATAATAAAACAAATTCCTAGCTAGGTGTGCTTTTGAGCTCAGACATTACAAGTCAACATTAAGTCAGTTTTATAATTGTGAATGCCTCTACTTTTTAATGCCATCCTATGGCATAGTAATACAAACTAGGTGGATCTTATTAATGATAGATGCATCCACGCATATGCCAGAATGTGTGGCACAATTTAGGCCTAAGCCTCTTGTTACCCGGAGAACTGGGGTAAACAATTGCTGTGCTGTGGGCTATGCAATTTAATTAAAGCCTAAGGTGCCCTCCCACAGAAGCCAGATTCGGCCTGGTATCCTATATCTAGTCACCAGGGAAACAACTTAGAAATCACCAAACAACAAGAATTTAGGGCCAAACCATGTATTTTAAATGTAAGATCAAACATCAGCAAACAGCATACAACTTAGCAACAGTCCCACCCTAACCCTAGAAAAGAAGGACATAGAAGAGTCCCACACACACAAGGGTATACATTACATTCAAAGCGGCGATTGATGTTCGATGTCCGTGACCTTCAACCTTGCAGCTAGTGAAAAGCTTTAAGGGAGGACAAACGGAGCGATCCCTCGATGGATGCTTCTTGCCTCCTATGAGCTGACGCTTGGTGGGCACCGGATCCTGTCCGAGTATCCGTAAGCGAGACAGTGTTATAAGTCCCAAAGTCTTAGTGGGAGCGGAAAAGGCTTCCCTTACTCCAGTTATAGTCACTAGCAGTGGGTAGTCTTGTCAGACTGCAGGCTGGAACCTTGGCGTCCTCTGGGTAGACGATGACGCAGGGGAACAATAATGATCAGACACACACACAGGACATGAAGGGGGCCAAAGAACACGAATGCTCCTTGACAGGGGTGTATAAACACTTCATGGTGGGAAAACCATGAAGAGAGCAGGGTTCAGAGAACTAGAGCTGGGTGCATAAGACTTGGGTGCTGTGTACAAAGGATGGGTGTGCACGCAGACAATTGGAGCGGTGTGCACAGGTTTAGTGCTGGGTGCACAGCCTTTCTCTACCTGTTTTGGTGGGAAAAACTGCTCTGAGGGAAAAAAGAACCACTCAGACTCCATTTTGTATTATGCCCAGGTAACACTCTACCCAGGAGCTATAGATGGACTAACTCCAACAGCTGACTTAACCATTCTCAATTCCTGATGTCTCATAAGGCTTGGTTTTAATTTTCTTACATAGTTTCTTATACAGAACATTCTGTAAAAATCCCCTTCAGTTCAAGGAAGCTTCATTGCCTAGGCAACCTGACCACAAAATATTGCAAGTAGTTCTGACCATGCTTTATTTAAAGCTAGAAATGTAATCAATAAGATACCTTTGTTAAATATGAGTGGCATTTAAGAAGGTACCATAAAATATTCATAGAACCATAGAACTGGAATAAACCTCGAGAGGTCATCCAGTCCAGTCCCTTGAACATGTGTCAGGACCAAGCAATTGTTTTGAATTAAAGAAGTTGATCAATTCATGGGCTTTTTAATATGAAATGTAAATCCTTAAGGTGAACTCACTGAAATTTTATGCAGCCTATATGAGCATATAATTGGCAGATGAATAGAGTTCCTTGTATAATGTGATAGGATGTGCAAAGATTAATCAACTAGTGACACAGATGTGTATAGCTGTTTTGTGTGATCTTAACTGCATCCTACCATGCCAAAGAAATATCTAAATCATCTACTTAAAATTTCATTTAAAGAGTGATTTTTGAGACAGGCACATTAATAGATATTAAGACTCTTAAATGCAAATTAATCCCATGTTTTCTCTGTTTATCAAGGTTGGGCTACCAATATATAACTATCTGTTCCTATCAAATAGCTTAAAGGGCTAGATCTTAAATGTAGATGTCTACTAGTTTGCTGCTAATATCTCTGAACTTAGATACTCATTTGGTTTCTTCAGTGAACCAATATATTCTTGAACAGTCCAAATATTTTACGCATAGGTTCCCTATGGCTGTCTTATATCAAATTTCAGGCATATTATTAATGGGACTTCCAGAAGTAAGCACAGCACCAAACTGTGAGGAAGTTCTGCTGTGACTTTGACTGGTAATCTGAATTCATGGCTCAGACTCATCTCTTTTTAATAGGTTTCTGTAGTCATATTTATATTTCCATCCACAGAAGACAATGCTGCTGACATTGTTCTACATCATCTCCCATCTGTTTGCGGTTGTCCCCACATATACACAAAATATTAAATATTGTTCTTGCACGTCAGAATTATTTGAGTAAACCGAAAACAAAAAAGGAAGAGGCAGGCCAGTATACACTAATATGGGGTAAAGATTAAAAGTAATATATGTATGGCCCCAAATCTAATTGAATAGTTGCCTCACTTGAATAAGGTGGATAATATAGAATAAGGGTACAAAGATAGGATGACTCATAGAAATGTGTATAGAAATGGCGAATGTTTAATGTGCTCGAATCAGAGGGACTGGATAATTTCCACTGTGGAATATTGAAAGAACTGGCACATGAAATTGCAAGTCTACTTATAAGGATTTTAAAACATCTATCAGTTTGGTAGTAGTGTGTGATTGAAAAATAGCTAATGTACTTGTATTTAAGAAATTGAAATAAGATCCAGGCAGCTACAGACCTGTTAGTCTGACTTTAATAGCATGAAAGGCTCTTGAAAACATTTTGAGGGGAAAAAATAATTAAGTATATGGAGGTAAAGGGAATGAATGATAACGTTGGTTTACCAAAGAGAGATTATTCCAGTCTAACTTTAACTTTAACGAGATTGTTAATTTTATTACGGTAAGGGAAATGCAGTAAATTTAATAAAATAAAAGCTTAGATAGCTAGCATGTTGGGGGTATAAGGATGCCAGTAAGTCAGGAATTCTGGTTGCTAAGGAGGGAGCTTGGATGTGGGAGTCAGATTGGGGTAGGCGTTGAGGTATGGAGAGGGCTTTAGGGATACTGGATCTAGCTGTCACTCACCTCAGGTAGCTTTCTGCAAGTGGCAACATGACAATGCTCCTAGTCAGAGGTATGGCCAAGTGGTTCTGCACACTGCCTCCACCTGCAAGGACCACTCCCACAGCTCCCTTTGACCATGATCCCCAGCCAATGGGAGCTGCAGATCCATCACTCCAGTGGTGCAAGGGAGCCCCAGCGATTGATTACCCACCTACAAGCATTGACATGTTTATGTATGCATATGTATGGCCCCAAATCTAATTGAATATTTGCTTCAATTGAATAAGGTAGATAATATAGAATAAGGGTACAAAAATAGGATGACTGATATAAATGTGTATAGAAATGGTGAATGCTGCCTGCGGTGAATGCCATCCAGATTCAGAACCCCAAAATCTTTCCTGTGCCCCAACCCCTTGCCCTGAGCCCCCCTCTTGAACCCAAACTCCCTCTCAGAGCCCGCAACTCCTCACAAAGTGCCAGTTTGTGGAGCTTTTGGGTTTTACTGCGTATCTGGAGCACAGTAAGGGCATGTCTACTCAGCAGGACTAAACTCGAAATGAGCTACACAACTTGAGCTATGTCAATTGCGTAGCTTAAGTCGAAATAGCTTATTACAGCTTTGACCACGTCTACACAACACTTATTTTGAAATAGAGCACTCTTCCCCCAACTTCCCTTACTCATACAAGGAGCTTTACAGAAGTCAGAGTAAGAAGCCCGTTATTTCGAATTTATTTTGAAATAACTGGCTTTCTATTTATACACACTCTATATTATTTCAGAATAACTAATGTTATTCTGAAATAATGCTGCTGTGTAGACATGCCCTTACACATTTAGTATGATACCACATAGAAAACTAATAATTTAAACTGAAGAAGATGGGGATTGGGACAAGAACTGTAAGATGTACAGGAGATGGTCCTGAAGAAGGAATTATTGGGTCAGAGGGAAATTAATAGTGGAATCCCTCAAGGCTCCATCTTGCTTCAAACCTTATTTGATATTTTTATTAACAACCTTGGCACAAATGATAGAAATATGCTAACAAATTTGGTTGGCGATACCAAGAGGCATTGTCAATACAGAGGAGGACTGGAAAAGTATATAGGAAGAAAATGGATGATCTAGATGACTAGAATAGAAATTGGATGAGATCTAATTATACAAAATGAAAGCTCATGCACTTAGGAATTAATAACAAGAATTTCTGCTATAAGCCAGGGACTCAGGTGAACATAAATAAAGAGACCTTGGTGTATTAGTCAATTGCTGAATTACTACAAGCTACCAATGGGGTGAAGCTGTGATGAAGGAAAATGTGATCCTAGAATGTATCAGATGAGGTATTGCCAGTAAAAAATAAGGTAGTATTAATGCCATAGCACAAAGTAATAGTAAGATGTCATTTGGAATATGGTATACAGTTCTGGTCACCATGTTGAAAAAAGATTAATTCAAAAGGAAACAGGTGCAGAAAAGGTCTATTAGGCTGACCAGGGGGATGGAGGACCTACCTTCCAAGAACAGGCTGAAAGAAACTGCCTTGTGTAGCCTAGTAAAACCAAGACTGACAGGGGAGATGATTTAGTCTCTATGATTTAATCTATCAAGGGAGTAAATGCTAGAGGGAGAGAAGAGCTATTTAAATTTAAGGACAACGTTGGCACAAGAACAAATGAGTAGAAACTGCCCATGAATAAATTTAGACAGGAAATAAGAAGAAGGTTTCTATTCATCAAAGGAGAGATGCTCCAGAACAGATTTCTGACAGGAGTTGCAGGGGTAAGCAACTTACTTAATTTTAAGATAAAGCTTGATCTATTTGAGAATGGAATTATATAAACTGGGTTATCTGGGGAACAGGGTACTGAGATTGTCAGCCCTGGCTCATTCTTCTAGTGCATGTCTTATGTTCCATGAGCTTCAGCAAAATACTTGTAGGGGCCCAGGAAGCAATTATTTTCCCATTGATATGTTCTGCTTTTTGGTTGTGTGGTGTTGTGGGTTTGGTTTGGTTGTTTGTTGTTGTTTAACCTGTAGAGGGAAGGCATAGGGAGGTCTCTTGGACTCTTTCCTCTGAAGTATAAGGTTGTCATGGACACTGAACAGGCAGGTCAGCACTCTGTGACAGCATAGAGAATTCATTCTTGGGTATTTAGCTGGTGGGAGATGGTTACATGCACAAGGTCCAACCAATCATAATTTTCAAGCTCAGGAACAAATTTCCTCCCAGAACAGGTTGACAAGGACCTTGGGATATTTTTGTCTTCCTCTTCAGTGTGGGAATGTGGGTCACTTGCTTGCTCGGATCATCTGGGCATATCTCCCCAAAGAAATTTCCTGTCAGAAGCCTCAGGTAATGATTCACCTTGGTCCCTACTGTTCTCAGCTTGTGGTGCACCATATAGTTTAGTCACCTAACATTTTAATGTAATCAATGTTACTGACTGTAATAGAGAGATAATTGGGTGGGGTTTAGTAAGATGTGACATGCCAGAGTCAGATTAGTTGATTTGGGGCCGTTCTGGCCTTCAACTCTGACTCTAATTAAACAAGCCTTTAGGAAAAACATTTCACTCTAAAATGCTATTGCATTCCAACCTGCAAAAGGCAGTCTCTTTGCTCACCTGCTTCTTGTATAAACAACTATAACAAAAATTTACTAATGTTCACGTATTTTTATTTTTATTTCTAGTCCCATAGCTGCTATTTGTGTGTGGCTTACATGTCCAATTCAGAATTGCCTAAGTATTATTATTACTTTTTAAAATTGCCTTCCAACAATTGATTAGAACTGGTTCTGGGGATAAAATGTAATGTTCTTTTAATCAGTTTGAACTTTAGTTTGAATCTGTAATGCTTGAAAATAGAAAATATTACTTGGCATTACTGAACTGAGGGATTCTTTATCAAAGTCATCAAAAATGTCAGTGGCTCAGAGCAAGGAAAATATCAGGAAAGAAGAGCCAAGCTGTTACTTAACTTATTAAAGAACAGATTAAGTGAACGGACTGCATTTTTATGTCTCCTCTAAAAAAAAATGAGGCTTTCAGGAGGATGTGTTGTAGCTTTTGTGTGATGGCATTTATAGAGCTGCAAAATAAAATATAAAATCCTCTGACTTAACTAATGTCACACTGGGAAATAGAACATTTTATGTATAAAGGAAAACATAATAAAGTTCCATTAGCAAGCCACTTAAATTAAGCCATTGAAGTATGGCTTTCAGTGAGGGTGAGAATATGAAATAAAAGAAGACTTTACAGAGATGTACTTTCTGAAGATCTTTTAACTTCTTCAGACCAAATGCCCAATGAAGTCAGCATAGCTTTGGTTGCTGAGTCAGAGCTTCAAGAATTAGCCTGGTTTTTGGTGGTTTGTTTGGGATTTGGTTTTTTGTTGGTTTTTTTGTTTGTTTGTTTTTAACAGTCTAAGATTCAGCTTTCCATATTGATTATAAACTAACAGAATGGAGTGTTTTACATGTCAGCAGGTGTCTTTACCAACTTGTAAATCAAGGTAAAGCAGTATAACATGCACAGATTTGGCTGTCAGAAAATGTGCAAAACATAAACACACAAACATATACACTGGAGCCGCTTTATATCTGTGGGTATGGATGTGAATATCCCTGACTCATTTTTGTGGATCTGGATACATATTTTATATCTAGAACCCTGCAGATTTGCAGATATGTTTTATATCCATTGATATCCTCATTGGTGGATGCACATATCAACAGATTATTTTTGCAAATACCAATTTCACGTCCACACAAGGCTTTCGTTGTCAAAGCAGAAAGAACAACTAACAGAAGGCAGTAAGAGAAATGGAAGTCTACTTGAAGTTACACATTTTTATTAAGAGGTTTCCCCTTTTCACATTCAGATCAGCCATAAACTTCGAATCTGGATGTTGATGGGAATTTTCCCAAAAATATGGGTTTCTCTGATCCTGGCATCTGGTGTGATTGGGATGCTCTCTGATGACCAATAGTAGAATTATAGTTTTTTAGTGATATCAGTAAAAAGCCTGATCAGGATGTCTTTAATTACTGTTTTGGTGGTATTACAGGCTAAACTGGATTCATTTTTCTTTTCACAATTAGAGACATAGAAATTACTCCATGTTGTAATGTCCAATTTGCAAGGGAATGTTCAACTAACAATAAAGGTTTCCTCACATATATTCTCAGTCGACATATCATAAAAGAGAAAATTGGTCCACTAAAAAATTATAGTGGGGAATTGGAGACAAGGATAGAGATGGCATATTTGTTAAATGATTATTTTGCTTCAGACTTTTCAGAGGACAAAGAATATGGAGAGCTATTTTCTAATGACAGGACATACTCCAGAGGACTGGAAAATGGCAAATCTAACACCACTATCTTAACAAAAAAAAGCTACAAAATATACTGTAGCGGCAATTATAGACTTCTCAGCTTCATAAATGGTGAAAATGTTTTGAAGGATGTGCTATGAAAGACCTTGAAATACCTAATTTGATTCTAAATATCTAAGAAGGATTTATAAAACTACTTTTAACTCACTTTAGTTCTTGAGAGAGATTGCTGCCGTGGAAAACAAGGAAACTACATTGTGTTTTGTAGACTTATATTTTCAAAGAGTAATAATATTTCATGCTGAAAATAATTTAATAAAGCAAGGAATTATGATTCATGGGTTAAAATAATAACCTGAAGATACAAAATTAACTGAAAGTAAACAGTGAAAAGTAATAAAGTCTAAAAGCAGAGAGTTTATTGGTGATGTACCTTAGAGCTCAGATTCAGAATATCTTTTAACTCTAATGCATTCAAACAATTTGGATTATAAAGGGAACTTTCACCTCTTCTGCCCACACTGAAAATCTCTGATAAGCAGGGTAGAAGAAAAAAGCCTAGAATATGCCACCCAGGTTCATAGTGTAGGATAAGGGGTGAACTTTGCACTTAGTTTGATAATATAAAAATATTAAATATCATGCAACAGTGTTGCAATACCACATGGCAGGCCTTCCTAAAGAATATGGGCCAGTAATGTTTTTTTGTTCATTCTCTGAGCAAAACTATGCGGGTGGGGCAGAGGTAAGTTTATTTCATATTTTTCTTTTAATGGTAATCTTGACTTGGGACATGCCAGATAACACTTCTCCTTTGTGGAAAAATGACAATGTTCTCCTTGTTTTCGGTTTAGTAGATTGATATGTCAAACTTATCTCCAAGTTAACAAAGTGTTAGTGTAAGTCCTGGCATATGTGGCAGGGAGTGAAGACGAGATGAGCTTCAGATGGAAAAACTGGAAGAATAACTCTGACAGTCCAGGGTTTCTGATAGCTAGCAAAGTAGACTGCATTCAGTGTTTGGTCTCTGAAATCTTTATAGTCTGTAGTGGTAGCTCAGGTATGTTTTGATAGAATGCAACATGTCCTCTTTCCCGTGGCTGGGCAGCTCTACAAATTTGGGACTGATTATTATATATTAAATAATGGGGAGGATCCTACGCTGTGCCCAGTGACTCGCTGGGAGCAGGTTAATGCTTTCTTTTCTGCCTCAATTCCAGTTTGATCAGTTTGGAGATTAGTTTAATTTTTCATACTGGGTATGGCTTTTTAGGGACCATATGGTAGCTGGTGAAAACTGGAGCACACTATGCATTCTGATAAAGTTAATTATGTTTTTTAATGTACATTTCAATCTCTGCTTCTAAATATTTTATAATGGTATCATGTTTTCAGGTCAGATTGGATATTCCTTTGGGTTTCAGTAGTTAGCATGCTGTCCATCTTAGGGGAGCCCTGTTTTATGGCAAAGAATCCAATCTCATGTTTCTTGTTTTCCCAGGTCAGGGCAAAAACTCTAGTGGTGCTCCCTTCAGATTTGACCACTTCCCAACTAGACAAAAATAAAAATAGAATGCCTCCTGTTGGAAGTTTATGAACATTGTGTGAATCTGTAATCATTTTAAGTATAGCGTTTATGTCCTTCCAGGGACAAAAGAGCATTGCAGTAAAAAAGTTGCAATTTGCCTATCTAATACCAAATGGAAAGTAGAGAATTGCTTAAAATTGACGATCATTCACCTTGATCGTTTTCTTCCCTGGTTACCCACTATGCCAATGGCAGCATTAGATCTGGGGGGAGGGGAAGGGGTCTGAAGAAGTTAGAGAAAAAACTTAAAAAACTAACAAAGTGTCTTGCAGCACCTTAGAGACTAACAAAAAATGTAGATGGTATCATGACACCATCGTGGTACCACGATATCATCTACATTTTTTGTTAGTCTCTAAGGTGCTGCAAACTATTCATTATTTTTTCAGTTACAGACTAACATGGCTACCCCTCTGAAACTTTTGAACATGTTAGAGAATCAGACTAAAGATGCCAATGTTAAAACTTCAAAGTTAACCACTTCAAGGTTGGGAAATGGTTTAATGGACCTTGATAAAGGCTCAGTGTATAAGGATTATTTTCTCTCTTCCCACCCAAAAACCTGTATCAATAAAACCTGAAGGACCTACCTTCACCCCAGTCAAGACAATCCTTAAGGCCTCACTCAGGCAAAACTCCCATGGACTTTCAAAAGATCCCCAAAAGAGTTTTCCTTTCCTGTAGGCATGCTGTACCTTGGGAGGGTTTAGTAATTCCTGTGGGGGTGAAGCAGAGTTCAGTATGTTTTATGGAGAAAAAGATATATGCTTGTGTAGAGGGTGCATTTGACTTGACTTTCCTGAAGACAGCATGTTTGGAAAGTAACCTTACTGTCTCATCTATGGAATTATTACCACAATGCTACAAGATGGTATGGGACTAGTTCTGCTCTTGTTTAATCTGGTGTAAAAAAGTAACTCAGTGACAGCTAATGGAGTTACATGAGTATGAAAGCAGTGTTAGTAGGAAGCAGTGGAACCGATAGCCACCAGAGCCCCAGGGGCAATATATGGGAGGCCTGGCTCCGCATCCCTCGGAAGGGTGGAGTCGAAGGCAGTTAACACTTACCGCCACCCAGAGTGCAGTGATGGACTTTCCTCTGAGGCTCCCACAGCAAGTCGAAAGGGCCCAAGGATCCTGCCACACTAGCAACAGCAGTTGCCAGTAGCTTCAGGCCCCTTTGACATGCAAGGTCCCTATGGCATGGTAGGAAGCAACTCCTACTGATAGGGCTAATGTGGCTCAGTAAAATTTCCTATAGTCGTGTTAGAGCTTTATTTTAAAATTGCAGGCTTTCTGTAATATAAATGCAGATCTTTTTGGTTTTGCATTTTTAAAGTGCTTGTAATTTGCTATGTAGCAAATTAGCCATCTAAAAACATCAGGGAAGTATATCCAAAAATGTGTTTTAGAAAAGGAAATTGCACAAAATCTTTCTGCAGTCCCTTGCTTTTATTTCACAACTTCAAAGAGAAATCACTTTATGAATGAGCATACTCTATTTTTTCAGTAGAATTAGCTGCTTCTGTAACTATGATTATATCATTGAAGTCTAGACAAATATGATTAAAGACAGATTTAAGAACATCCTAAATTACTCCTAATAATTTAATTAGCAGCAAAGGGATTTGTTTTTTAAATAGTTTTCAATTAAATGGCATTACATTCTTTTTTATTTATGAAGTCTATTACCATGATAAGCTCTTTTCTGACTTGGTTTATTCAGCTTCATTCCAGCTGTGGCACGGCCAAAGACATTATATGGCCAATGTCTTTTCTGACACATTGTCACAAGCCCAGTCCTGCAGTTTGTCTTCAGAGGGATGACTCATATGAATCAGGGCTAGAGGATAAATATAGACACAGGATTGATGTCACACCTACCTGCGCTCTTCTTAATCACAGAAAAGAAAATCAGAGGGTTGGACAGAGCCCATGTAATACTGTCCAATCTGACACTGAATAGACCACAACTGCAGAGTATGTAAGTGATACAGAAGATATGGTGACCCTTTTAGGCTCCATTCCTGAAACTATTTACACACATATTTAAACTGATTCCCATCACTATCTCATCAATAGGACTATTCAGAGGCGCAAAACTAAGCCAGGAAATGCTTACCTGGGCAACTTCTCACCAGCAGCTCAACAGATTTTACAGCCAGGCTCCCTGCCTTTCATGCCCTGGCCAGCCACTCAGAGCAGACAGCTGTGGGACCACCTGCACCACAGTTGCTAGCCCGAGGGGAGAAGGGCAGAGGAGAACTTTGTGCACTACCAAACAGACAGCTCCCATTGCCCAGAAGCCTGCAAATGAGAGCTATGAGATTGTGCTGGGGGACAGCACCTGAAGCCAACAGGCTTACAGCTTTTCAAACAGGACCCTGCAGCCAGCTTTTCTAAGCAGCATGTGGGGGCAGAGCAGACAGGGAGCCTCAGCACCCACAGGCCAGCTCTAGTGGCTTGGTGGGTCAGCTCTTATATTGCCCTTATATTGCCCTGCTCTGTTCCAGACCCTCAATTCTGGACTACAATGAACACAGTCCTGATTCTCATTTATACTAATGCCAGCTTACCTTTTTGTCAATCAGAACGCCCTCAGGGGCAGAGGTGTATAGGCACTTCCCTCTTCATTCCATGTTTCCCCGCCCACAATAGATTTTTCTTCACTATTCCTCCATGCCATACTTGATAAAATATTCCTACCTACCCACCCACTCCTCTACCTCATAGACTCCTTCATTTTCCCTAGGATGTTTAACTACCGTACATGATAAAATACAGAATCCTCAGCATATCTGTTCTCTAAATTATTCATAATTACAAGTATTCTAATCTGGTTAAGATTTATGCTCCAGTTTTCTTATAAAGAGCCTTTGTCAGCTTTGACTGTATGTGGTAAATATGTTTCCATTCTGGATTTATAGCACACTTCAGTCATAATTAATACATTTTAATTCTAGTGAGGCCTAAATGGGTCTAAAGGGCAATAAACGAAATGTCCATGTTTATAGCTAAATATTTCCACTTTGTGTCTAAATGCATATTTAATTCATTTCCCCCCATTTCCTATGACTGCACATGATATCTACTAAGCATGAATCTCCAGGAAAGCATATCTGGAGTACCTAATTGCATAAAGTACTCGAAAAAGAGGTTTCATGGTCTCTCCAGTGTGTTTATAAACTCATGTCAACGCTTGAGTGGCTAAAATTACATGTCAATGTCCCTGATCCTGTAAACATTTAGGCACATGCTTAACTCTAAGCACATGAGTAGTCTCAGTGACATCTAAAAATTAGCATTGTGCTAATTTGGAAACTGTGGACATGGCTTGACAGTATTCTCTCTCTCACCACTTTACAGTAGGACAAAAAGGGAGGAGAGCTTCAATGAGGTGCAGAAAACATTTGGGTTGTATATGCTTTATGATTCATGAGGGACATTATTTAAGACTCTAAGGACAGTGGTTAACAAGGAAGGGGAGGGACTTTAGAGGTTCTAGTCCTCATCATAAGAGACTTTCCAAAAGCCCATGACAAGATGCTCTGAGATGATGAGTCGGCAATAGCGCCATTTTGGTCTCTATTGTTCTAATGGGTCAGGTACATAGGCTGTGGTGGCATGCTTCATTAGACCTATGAAAAAACAGCCTGAGATTGTGCAGGTGAATGATGATAATGCTCTAGATGTAAGATCTGGAACAAAGGAATAAGATCTTGAATATTCTTTATGGTAAGTGTGTAACACTGCTATTATCCTCCAATTGTATTTCCCTTCCCCCAATAATGTACAAACTGTGACCTGATGCCTGAAAGAGACGGTAGCTCAATGCTGTCATCTATTTGAGAAATGGGAAAAGAGTGATGCAGAGCTGCTCAAGAGCCACAGGTGGGCAGGGCTCCACTGTGCCAGCATCCATTGGCAACTGAAGAGAGCTGACTTGACTAAGCCAGACTTCATTGTCATTTTAATTACATGACAGGTTGGGACACTATGATGAAAGTGCATTTAAGTTTTGAGCCCATAAAATGTCGTCACCCTTGTTGTGAGATCAGACATCAGCAAGGATCAGACATCAGCATCAAATGTGCTTGGGGGTCACCTTAGTCGCCACTGCTGTCAGCACAGATGGGCAGTGGAGCGTGGACTGAGGCAGGGAAGGGACCAAGGAGAAAATATGGTCTTGTCTTCCGCTGGGAGTAGCTCTGTTGAAGCCTCTATCAAAGCAAGATTCCTAAATACCAGTGACCCCTCCTGGACACGTGAGTTGAGACTGATGAACGGTGCATAGTGGTGGCACCTCCGAAGAGGCAGCACCAGCAGTTGGGGAGAAGTGGCAGTAGCACCAATGTGACGGAGTGGTGGCTGTACCTTTGAGGAAATGGTCAGTACAGAGCAAAGCCTTCCCAAAGGACATGGGTGCAGGCCTCCTTATTCAGCAACTAAAGTAAAAATCACCCCTCTGGGTACTGATGTGCTAGAATCCTTAGATTTCTCCAACCCACAACTACTAATTGTGAGTAGGGAGCTGGGCAGAAGGGCAGTGGCCAGAAATGTATCAGTCATTCACAAAAACCGATGAAGGACTCAGCTCCCACTGAGTGTTCTCATTAAAAAATAGTCCGAGGCAACTTTTACTAGCAAAATAAAATATCCCCGCAGTGCTTTTAGGTCGAGGCAGCCTAGAATCTAGGAAATGGGCATAGTTCCTAAGCATTGATTTTATTCCCTTCATTTTGCTGCCAATTGCTAAATCATTACTTAGAACTGGATTATTAAATAAAACAAAGACAAACATGGGCTGGCCTTATAAGGCATCTTTGGGTTCCAACCTCTGTCCCGTCCTGTCTAGCTAGAAGTGTTTCAAAGACCATGAACTCCACTTATCCCTAATGGAGCAGAGAGTCTTTTGAGTAAACATTCTGACCAACTGACCCTGATGGGCTCTAGAGGTGACCATGTCGAGACTTTTCCTTGCCTTAATGAAGAAATTGTCCAAATTATCATGCTCACAAAAGTCCCAGTTCTGCAACTTTTACTCACCAATCAGGCTAAATGGTACTGAATGGAAGAGCTTCAGAATCAGAGATAATCTCCAGTTTGAATTAGCCCTTCAGTAAAATTATTATAGGCAAGAAACCAGGAACAAATTTTAATATGGGTGTGGGAATACTATTGCATATTGGCTAAAATTCTTTCATTTGTTGATACTAACCGTCATTCAAGATCATGTCATGTGATGTATTTAGTGAGAGCAAGCCTCGTAACTAACAAATGGTCACTAGAAATGTGCAAAGGATCTCATATTGCAGCCTGGTTTGCCAGACTAGGGGAACTAGTGGTGCTTATTAATCAGAGCCTAGGAGCTGCAGTTATAGAGCAGAACCCCATTGTACTAGGGATATAATTATAAATGCAGAACCAAAAGACTGCTCCTGCTCCCATAGAGCTTAAATCTGAATATAAGATGAGACAACAGATGAATGCAGGCAGTGAGGAACACAAAGCAACAATGAAACAACATTCACTAGCATGATTGGTAGGGAGTCTCTGCATAACAGAAGCCTAAACATTGCAATATCCTTTCTTTTCTTTTTTTGTATAGTATTTTTCGGCAGTACAGGGTTAGCCCTTTGTTACAAGCTCAGTGCAACGTGAGCCAGATGTCCGATTTCAGCTGCTTAATGCTGTTATTACTGATACTGCGTATAATTATTTATACACATTCGACATAAGTGCTTAGTGGGTGGAGAATAGTGCCATAGCCAAATTCTCAGCCCACTTACAGCAGAGGTAGCATTTTACTCTCGCTCTGCACGGAGGTAAATAACTATATAAGGGACAAGGCAGTGGAGAATCAAATCCCCCGTGTAATGGAGAGGATTGATGGTTACGGGGTAATGGCCTGCTGCAAGAGTTCCCGTAATTGTGTGCCATGCCTTAGAAGCAGATATTCATACATAGAGTTTAGAGGGTGCAACAAAGGGAATAATGGAGGAGGCAAAAGACAGGCTGAGAACTGACTTCTGTAAAACAAACTGTGAAAACTACTGCTCTTTGTCAACCTTCATCGCTGTTTAGACTTGGATGTCAGTGAGCAGTCTGGTATGTGCCTTGTGAAGCCACTAATCATTCCTAGCTCAATGATGATAATTTCTTAGCCTTTCTAGCACAGGATTGCACCGAGTCACCACGCACAGCTCTACTATTGGCACTTGCGGCCGAAAAAACAGTTTACAATTGTCTGCATTCTTACAAATTTGAAAAAAGCGCAGAGGGAATTAATGACAAGCTTTACTTCTGCACTGCAGAGATTTCTCTTAAATACTTATGTAGCAACTGCAACTGGATAACAGTATACACACAGACATAAATCATGATAAGATCCATTACTGTTGGAACATAAAACAAGAGCACGCAGTCTATGTATTGTTCCATTTTCAAGTTGGCTACTAAGACAGATTCAGATGAGGCAAGCTGGATGACACGTAGCAAACCTTTTGCAATGAAACAGTGATTTGCATATCCCTGAAGTCCTCTTTTTGTATGGCTTTAGAAAGTATATACAAGCTGGTGCCAAGTTATCTCGTTCTTCCGCCAGTACTTTGGCAACTTGCAGTGAGGGTGGTGCCAGGCAGCACGGTCTACAAAATGCTAAATAGAAAAAGCAGATGCAGGTTGTTTGAACCACATGGAGTCCTGAGCTCCTTTGAAAAGGCACGCGCATTTGCCTCTATTGTGAGCAGTTCATACTGAGCCATACAAAAATGTGCTCCTCCTTATCTCAAAAGTTTATTCGCTAGGTTAGGTGAAGATACCTTTTTTTGTTGTTGTTTTTTTAATTAAAGTTTTATTGTGCTCTTCAGTGATTGTTTGGATTTGGCAACATTTCACAGAGTGAAGCATGCTGAAAAAACTGTACAGTGCCTACTTATCTGGGTAAGTGTTTGATATTTAACCAATTTCAGGTTAAGTAAACATTGTACTTACTTCACAGAGGCCTGGGGCTGATCTTGTGGTGCAGTGTACTCTGAGCACCTCTGAGGGGGAAACTTATACAGAGAATATCTTCTCCATGCCAGACAATTCACAGCCTTTCTCCCTACACCAAAGCTGTCCTCCTACCTCCCACCAAGCCTTAGGACACACCAATGTACCTTTGTTGTTGTAGAAGTGATGGTAATGAACACGTGGGCTGTACCCTCATATTACTGTCACCACACCTGGGCTATGTCTACACTGGCATGATCTTGCGCCAGAGTTATGCAAATGAGGCTAAGCATGGAATATTGCCAAGCCTCATTTGCATATCTAATGAGCCGCCATTTTGCAGAAGAGGCTCTTGCGCCAGAAGGAGCTGTCTTCACTGCCGCTTCTTGCGCAAGAAAAACGCTCTTGCACAATGCCGCTATGCTGATTATTTTCAGGAATACGGCATTGTGCAAGAGGGTTTTTCTTGCGCAAGAAGGGGCAGTGGAGATGCTCCTTCTGGCGCAAGAGCCTCTTCCGCAAAATGGCGGCTTATTAGATATGCAAATGAGGCTCGATGATATTCCACGCTTAGCCTCATTTGCATATCTCTGGCGCAAGAGCGTGCAAGTGTAGACATAGCCCAGGTGGCCTATTCCCCAAGTGTTTGGTGAGGTCTGTATCTGTGGGTGCTCCACTAAGGAACACTCTTTCAGGTTCCTCCCAGCCCTCTCCTCATAACCATTGATTAAACAAGGATTGGCCAACTCCTCCATGAATTCTAAATCTCCCTTCTTGAGGTATACAGTCTGCATTCTCTTACAGCAGTGCAAACCAATCCAACTTACGTGGGTTCATTTTATATTACAAAGAATTTTAATTCCAAACTGCGATTTTTATGTGTTTGGGTGGAACACAGTGTACCAGCAAAGCAGCTAGGGTCTGATTATAAGCCTGTTAAAGACAAGGGGAGTCTTTCCACTGACTTAAATGGATGATTAGTGTTCTCTGTCATTAAATACAAAAATTATTCAATCAGATCTGCATGGGAGCACCCACATGAGACACTTTTCTTCACTAGGGTACAATAATCTTTTCCTAAAGTGGATTCTGGAGATCTGTTCCTTTTAGCTGCCCAGTTTTATATTTGGAGTGAAAGACCCAGATGTTGAATTCCATGCATTGCTTCTGATTGATCTCTACACCAGTAATCATTATAGGGATAACTCTGTAGCTAAGGTGGTTGAAAAATGAATAGAGAATGACAGCCAAGAAACTGTCATGGAGATCATTTATACACAGTGAGTTGCCCCAGTAGTCAATGGGACTATTGATGTATACAAGTATGTTCAGGATCAGGGACTAAATCTTACATGACATAAATGAAGATCTTAAGCATGGAAACAGAAAGAAGGGATATGTAATGGTGACTATGTGATTGCAAAGTTACCTAGGTCAGAAAGGCCAGTGCATCTCTTGATTGGCTGCTGAGTTATTGTGGTGTTGGGTTTTTTTTCTTCTTCCTCCTTTTGTGGGCTTCATGGCAGAAGCAAGTTTTTAGGAGGGAACTAAACGTGGTGAGGCATCTTGCTTTGTTTTGGGTGAACATTCAAAGAAGCAGAATGGAAGGACACCGAGCAACAGTGCAGAGAACAGGACAAAAGAAGAAAGTAGAACAAATCAGAGATAGAGGCAGGTGGTCAGGGCCGGCTTTGGTAAGTGCGGGGCCCAATTCGAACAATTTTGACGGGGCCCGCAGCAATTTTGGTTGAGCAAAAAGTCCCCAGCTACCTCCCCCATAAAGCCCCGGAGGAAGCTAACACTCACACACACCCCTCCCGTGGCACAGGGAAACCCTGTGCTCAACTCACACCTCCTGAGGTGCAAGCAGCTGCCACACTTCTCCTCCGGGGCCAACACCCCATCCCACAGTGCACCCGACACACTTCCGGGCAGGGGCGGCAGGTTTGTATAATTTTTGGTGGTGCCCTATTAGCCACACCCTCTGACCCCCATTAACCAAGCTCCCTGTCCCCCATTAACCAGGCCTCTGGAGCTAACACGCTTGGGGCAAGATGGACCAGAAGTAAAAGGTGTCATGTCACCCCTCTTGAAGGACTTTTCCCACCATCCTCCTACTAACAGGGATTAGTTTGGCCCTCACCAACCCCCCCCCCCCCCCATGCAACTATCCTGCAATTGCATTAACCCATTGTGTGTGACATTACCTCGGGGGTGGAGAGGCTGCAGGAAGTGTTCCCTTTAAGGCTATGTCTACACTCGTGGCTTCTTGAGCAAGTACAGCCGTTCTTGCGCAAGAACCCACAGAGTATCCACACTACCCTCCTGCTCTTGCGCAAGAGCATTTACAGTACGGAGTGGTAAGAGAGGGCATCTTGCGCAAGTGCTACGCTCTTTTCTAACAGGTGTAAGCTCTCTTGCACAAGCGGGCAGTGTGGACTCTCGGCAGGGATTTCTTGTGCAAGAAACCCCTATGGCTAAAATGGCCATCGGAACTTTCTTGCGCAGGAGAGCGTCCATACTGCCATGGATGCTCTTGCGCAAAAGCACAGCTCACACATGGCAATGTGGACGTGTTCTTGCACAAGACTTCTTGCACAAGAAACCTTGCGCAAGATGTTCTTGCGCAAGAAGCCGCCAGTATAGGCATAGCCTAAGAGCTTCCTCCCATGAGCCGAATGAATTGTGTTGTGCATCACTCTTGAGTTCATGTGGCTTGTTTGGATGTGCCACTGTGGCACCCAAGTTATTTATAAATATTTTATAAACCTTTACCTTTTCTCTCTGCTGCCACGTCTCTTCCCCTTGCTCCCATCAGCTCCCCTGGTGCCTGCTGCCCCCCAACTCCTCACCCTCCTCTCCTGTCCTGACTCCTGCCCTTCTCACTGCCCTCAGCCCTCCTGCAATCTGCCCCCCTCCACCAGCCCTTCTCTCCCCCTTGTGCCCACTCCTCCAGTGTGCCCACTCCTCCAGTAACCGCACTCTGATCCCCTCCCCTGCAGATGTCTGCCCTTCTGCTTCACTCCCAGAATCCTCTGGCCCCTGCACCCTCCTAGTGCCTCCCCCTTCCCTCACTGCCCCTGCCTCCTTTGTCCTCTTTTTCCCCGATGCCCACCCCCTCACCACCCTCTGCCCCCATTCTCCTCATGCCCCTCTGTGCCCTCACACATGACTTGCTCCAGCCCCACCTTTCTCATGCCCATTCCTTCTTTCAAGCCTTCTCCCAGCACCTCCCCCTCTAGCCCCCAGTGTCCTTACCCTCTCCTCTTGCAACATCACCCTGTCCCCCCTCCCACTGACACCTCCCCTCCTGCCCTTTTCCTCATTGTCTGCACTTGGCCCCCTAGCATTTGTCTCTCCTCCACCCTGTCTCTTGGTGCCTTCCCCTTTCTTCCCCCTCCCCGTCCCCCTCTGCACAAGCCCCTTCCTCTACCACCCCTTCCACCTCCGCACAGGCCCCTCCCCTATTTTCCCCTTCCCTCTCAGCACAAGTCCCTTTGTCCCCCTCCTCCTCCTACTACTTTACCTTCTGCCTTCCACTTTGCAGGGCTGGAGTTTGCGCTCGGGCCCCAGACTCCGAACCTGGAGCTAGGCTGTGCGGCACAACGCTGCACCGTTTTAAAGTCCCGAGCCATGACGTCACGTTACGGCCGGGGCGTATCCCCACTCACCTGGGAACGCCACGCATGGTAGCAGCAGCTGGCAGTGTGTGCCGGAGAGGGGGAGCTGGACTTAAAGCTGCGCATGGCAGGGACAGGCTGGGGCTGGGAGGGACGCGCTGGGGTGGGAGGACGCACAGGGGGGCTGGGGCCCACTCCAGGCAGGGCCGGGGGAGAGATTCAGCTCCACATATTGGTGAAGCAGGGCCCCCCGGCTCTGAATATTGGAGCATGGGCACCATGAGCCCATATGACTCGCCGCCCATGCTTCCGAGTTCAGGGCGCCGGGCCCAATTCAGGGGAATCGGACAAATAGGCCTAAGGCCAGCCCTGCAGGTGGTGGGCAGTATACAGTAAGTGTTAACCCACGCACCCATAGTGTGGTTCACTGTCCCATGCAGTGGCACTTAGATCACAGCAACAGATAAGAACAAGAGAGCTCTGGCTTTGAGCTCAAAAGGTAGAGGCTTCTATACTAAGCTTCAAAGGTCCCAAGTTCAAATCTGCCTGGTGGTGGTTACCCAAGGACAAGGGTTGAGATTTTCAACACCCATTAGGGTGTTCAACCATACAAGTCTTATTCATTCTAAAGGGAATTTAAGTAAAATCTTTGAAAATCTAAACCAAGCCAGATATGCAGGGCAAAAAGGAACCAGTATGGAAGTGACCCACATGAAAATAAAAAGTATTAGCTCCAGATACTGCCTCTCACAATAGCATTATTACGTAAACATTCACGCATTTGGGTTTGAGAAATCATACTGCATATTATTGCTTCTCTTGACTGCCTGGTAATTATGAACATGTTTTTTTCAGGCTGTGAAAAATAATGGGTAGGTTTCTTTCTTTTTTTTCCCTTTAGAAGTGTACTAGCTAGAATAGATTATCATGGAAGTTGGGCTTCCTGATATAGCACAAATATGTACACTATATGAGACTAGGCTCCAGGGGCTGTCAAAAGAAAATCTCTTGGGTTATTTTTTTTATGGCTTTGACAGCAAAGACTGTTCTCCTGTGACACTAGGAAAAAATGTGAATCTGACAGTACCTGAATGAATTGTTTCCTTAATAGAAAGAAGCTGCATCAAGCAAGAAGGTAATCCACAGGCTGTGGAAGGAGGAGATAAATATGAATGTGTACAAGAACAATCTTTCCTATACGGAGAGTCAGAGGTCATTCTTCTCATTTTCTCTCTCTTTCTCCCTGCTTCAAGGAAATGTAAGATTTTTGTAGGTTTCTGTACTTCCTGCTTTTCTAGTGATTACCATGTATGTATTCTTTGTGCCTTTATGAACATTTTACATAATAATACCATCTCTAACTCCTCTTTTAATCCTGTCTCCTCTCATGCTGTCCCTAAGACAGTGTTTAATCAATGACATGGATATAAGTCCTTCACTTACCCAACTCGCTAGAGGCATCAGAAAGCCTAAACTGATTCTGCTTTAAAACCCCATGCCAAGTAGCAGTATAAAATCTTTAGCAGTTGACTTGCAAGGCTCTCTTCTTATCCTGTGTTGGAGATTTTGACTTGAATGCCCTGGATTGAATACTCCTTTTTGGTGCTCTTTGGTTTCTTCTGCACTTAGTGTTTTGAAATGGGCAACATTTTGAACTGTAGCTATTTAAAATGTAAATTTGCTAGCCTGGAAGCATTTGTTTGAGATGATTATTCAGATAATAAATGAGAGGGACAGTTGGAATTGTTTCCCTACAAATGGAGATTCTAGAGACCTCGTGCAACCAAAACTCGTGAGATGATTTTGATTCACCTAAGTATTAGTCCTTCATCATGACTTAGCCTCATTCCTCTTATTAAGTCCACAATGAAGAACAAGAGGTAAAAAAGATGGAATTTATGCTAATCTTTTGGAAGACAATTCTGAGTGCATGAAGCAAGAGCAACTGAGCTGCTGGTGAAATTCATAGTAAGGTTATGAATGAGATTAAATGATCGTACACTCTGTGTGGCTTTCTCTGGTGTGGTCTTCAGAGAGAAGAGACTGGTAGCTTTCTGTTGTACTACAGACAGATGTTTCTATTTAAAAGTCAGCTTTGTGCCAACTGAGAGATGAAAGTTGAGTTTAAAATGAAGTTAAAATAAGAGGAACAGTCCTGTAGTGAGCAAGAAATGGATTGACAGTTTGATTATCTTTACCACCTCTTGGTTCTGTGACCTAACCTTCTATAGTCCCCATCTCAAAAATGTGTCTAAATCACCTTAAATTAGCACAAGTTATCTACTAGCAACAGACTATGCAAGTGAACTTTGACGTGAAAAGAAGACTTTAACAAGAGAATAAAGGAAATACATTCTCAGTCTTAACTAGGGACAGGCTTCGTCTCCATAGTATTGAAGCTACATTTTTAAAATTACAATTTGTGAAACTTTGTCTTCCTCTCCATACATTCATATGCTAGTCTATGCAAACATCCAAGCCCCCTGTTGTCATAAAGGACAGTACGTAGATTGACATGTACAGTTGGCCATGTAGAATGACCACTAGCCATACCATTATGTAAATAATATAAGTTTAAGGCTTGCCATCTTGGTGGAGACCAAGTTCAGAACAAGAGGTCCAGTAACTTCTAAAATAAAGTAAAAATTGCTGAGTCATGTGCAACAAACAAATCACTAGAAAGGTAAGGAAGCATGTTTTAATTAGGTCAGTAATGCCCATTGAAGTTCACCAGTGGCCAAATAAGGATGACGTACGGAATTCAAAGGCTTTTTTTGTCTTGGAGGAGAGCATTATTTACTCCTTGCATATTCTGTACATGGTTTCTCCTATCCATGTAAACAACCTCGCAGTTATTAAATCATACCTTTAAAAGGATGACTTGGCTGACATTCTCTTAACTTTCACCTATAAATCAAGCTCTGCCCACTTGAGAAATAGCTTTCTCTTCCACAGTACGTCACTGTGAGGTCATCATATTATGCAGATTTTCACAATAGAGAAGCTACTAGTCTTATTGTATAGATGTTCTCTCCTTGATCTTGTATGTTTTGATGAGCAGACAAAGAAATCTAACATTTTAAACTACCATTTTTAGGTTTGAGAGTTAATATAAACTTTTGATGAATGGAAACAGTTCACGTCACTCAGAATTACTGTTTCTGTGTGTGCCTACCATTATAAGTGGATGTTTCTTCATTGGCTTGCACCCCAGTCACAAGCTGAAGAGTCTCTGTGGAACCGTAAAGGTTTCAAGGAATAATTTATAAAGAAAACCCTAGAGAATAAGAGGGCAGCCTTCTAGGAGAGAAGGCAAGGGTGAAAAAAGCTATTGTTAGCCAGACAAATTACATACTTGCACATTCCTCCCTCTTGGCTATATTATTCTTCCCCTCTCATGTCATACTGACAAATATTTAATTATTGTATATTGTATTGTTATGGGCACCATTTTAGCAGAACCAGAAACCGATAGCTGGGAGTACTGAGTATAAACCTTCCTGCAATGCAATACTTTGTCTCAAGGGGACACTCTGGTGATGAGTTCCCCCATCACAGTGACATGTAACTCCCACTCATCAATGAGTTATAGTAATATGTACAAACCAGGATCAGGTGGGTATTATCTGTGCTAGGTTCTATACAATTTTTTAATTACAGTCTTTGCTCCAAAGAACTGACAGTCTAAAATGTCTTCCTTTCTTTAACTCCATTTTTCCCTTGGAGCCCAGACTCATGTTATGCTGGGCTCTCTTGATTCCCACCCTTTTCTCTCCGGCAAGGTGTACATGACAACTAGAACCCCAGGCTGTAGAGCAGCTTGTCTCAAGGTACATCTACACTATGATAAAAAAAACTTCCAGCCCTGAGACTCAAAGCCCAGGTGAACTGACTCTGGTTTGCAAGGCTTAGATTACAAGGCTAAAAATTGCAGAATAGATGTTTGCGCTTGGGCTGGAGCTCAGGCTCTGAGACTTGCTCCCTTGAAGTGTCTCAGAACTCAGGTTCCATCCTGAGCCTAAATGTCTACATTGCCTTTTTATAGCCCTGCAGCCCAAACCCCATGAGACTGAGTCAACTGACCCAGGCCAGCTGTGGCCATGCCACAGATCTTTTATTGCTGGTCTTATGTACCTAGAAGGCCTTGATTCCATAACATTTCTTTCTCTATTATATAAAGGGAAGTGAGAGGCAGGCAAAATAATACCTTGTTTTATAGCATATTTAGTTCTAATCCAACACATATTCTCCTTCTTGCTGTGTAGAAACCATTCTGACTTTTCAGGCAATATAAGAAAACAATGGCAGAGGGTAAGTTTTTATGGTTATTGTTGTATAATATATTATTTGCTCAGTAGTAAGACATAGAATTCTTGGAATAGTAATTCATACACTTACACTAGAATCAATTAAGGGAAAAGACACGGTGGGGGCAGCTTTAAACATGACAGGTAAAATTTACAGTGAATTATTCTTGAGGTATCTTTATATTTTGTATAGAATAACTGGTATTTTATTAATTGTATTGAAATCACAGTTTCTGCAATCTCTTCTGTTGAAACATGACCTGAAGCTAAATCATGAGATCCTTAATATTTGGCAGTACATTTTCTCTGGAACAGCTGGATGCAGTCAGTAGGCATATACTTGCTGCCAGAGCAAGCAAATTTGTAATCCCTCTCATGCTTACAGTATGAACTATACTAGTATAGGCCCTGGAGCCCATAATAACTGAGTGTATTCTTATTGTTTTATACTTCTTTTGTTTGTTTTTTCTCTCCCTTCAGAAAGTTGTGCTTATGAGAGATGCTAACTCTATTTTTGTTCTTCTAAGCCATGCTTTGCTTTAATTATAGTGCATGTTGTTTATGGGGATGAGTAAAAGATAAAGCTCAGGAATCTGTACAATAGCCTTTCCAAAATTATAAACTATATAAGAATCTACTGTTTCTCACTTGCTTTTGGGGCATCATTTGAAATGCAGAATCATCGCTCATGTTACAGTTACACAGTGATATGTAATATTCAGAGAAGTATCTACTTCACCGAGTTTCAGCCTGACAGGTAGGGAAATTATGATTTTTAATAGAAGTTCACAGTAGAAGCTCATCATTCCTGGTAAATTGAAATCAAGTTTTTCATAAGTGATCACTCACAAGGTGTCTGTGGCAGTGTGGGGTGTCTTATCATTGGAATAAAGGATCAGTCCAGCAAGGTACCCAGCTTGCATGTCTCAACTTCGAATAAAAAAGCCCGAGTCAGCACCTGCCAGGGTATGCTCAGTGACTATGTGGATCAGATCCTAAATTATGGCAGCAAGCTAAAAGCAGAGCTGGCTAGAAAACCAACTTCCCAGAAAAAATTAGCTGAAAAAGAATTGTTCAAAAATGTCACTGGAATCTTTCAACATTTTGGCAAAAAAAAATGAAAACCAGAATTTTGATTTGGAAAGACTAGATAGTTTCTCAATAGAGTTGTACAAGTTGAAACTCCTAAATCCGGGACTCCACGGTCCAGAAACGTCCGTGGTCCATCAGGATCACGGATGTTGCTGGGCCAGGCCAGGCAAGCATGAAGGGAATCCAGCCCTCCATCAGGACTTGTGAGCCCTGTTCTTGGGGAGCCACAGCCAGCCACAGAGCCTTGTCCCAGCATGGCACAATAGGACAGCCTTGGGGCCCCATCCATGGGAAACCCCAGCTGGGTGCACCAGCAAGGTAGCCATGGAGTTCTGGCCCCCACAGAAGCAGGGCAGTGGCGGCTGGGGAGCTCCATCCCAGAGAACCCCAGCCAGCTGGCAGAAGTGGGCCTGAGACAAGCCCTAGCTCTGTAGCATCAGGGCTGGAGTGGAGCCAGCCGGAAGGAAGGGCAGTGTCCTGGGACACTGGTGGCATGGGGACCCCCCTCTATCCAGGAAATCTCCTCATTCAGGATGGGTCAAGTTCTGAGGGTTCACGACCAGGGAGGTACAGCCTATAGTCAAGGTGCAGCATGTCTCAGTTTTATATGGGTTCCCTCTCTTGGCTGTGCTTCCCATGGTGCACCATGATCTTCCCTTCTTGCTGCATTGCCATGGTGTGCTACAAGAGACAGAGTTTGGTTGGGGTATCTGGCCAAAAAAAGAGAACTAGGCAGGGGTGGCTCATGACTATAGGCTGACTCAGCTGTTGCCTAAGGCGCCACCTTCAACGGGGTGCCCGGGGTGTCCAATGATGACGTCACTCCATTGACAGCCGTGCAGGCGGGGGCGCTGATCGCGCGTTCCGCCTGGGACACCAGCTGCCGCAGCCCGCCTCAGGCCACTCCTGGAACTAGGGCATCCAGTAGCTGAACTACTACTACTGTGAGGAACTGTGGCAGCATAGATGAATGAAAATCTATCAATTGTTGGATGGTTTGATTTGAGGACAAAATCAAAATTTTCCAAAGAAAGCAAATACTTTCTGTGGAGAAAAATATTATAGTGAAAGCCTAATGTTCTGTAAAAACTAATGACAGTATTTGAAACTAGCTCTGCTGAGAAGAGAAAAGCTTAGGGACAATGTTTTAAAAAATGACCAGTAACTTTCTTTACATTTCACTTATAAATTCTATCATTTAATCCTCATTCAGAAACCTCCCACTTCCCTTTTCTGTCTTTCATTCTTCAAACTGATATTTTAATATAAAAGGTATTTACCTGAACATACTCATATAACTGTCAAAAGATCACTTATCCACTTATATACAAACAATCTAATATTTGACAACATGCATGCACACTCACAATTCTCAGATAATATTGTCTTTTATTGCTGGAATGTAGCCTGTAATAAGAACATATTTTATATGTTGAGGAGTAGCAAGGCTTTCTACCAAATATACTTGCTATTCTATACAGACATCTCTCCCTCTCTTAAAGGGAAGACTAAACACTTCCTATGTATTTTCTTCCTTTTTGGATATGTCAGTTTGCATCAAAAGCAGGCATTTATACAGATATACGAGTTAACAGACTTTTTTATGAATTGCATGGTTATTATTGCTTTTCTCCATACTCATATAGCAAATGAATCATTTCAGCCTAAATGAATTTGAATTTAGTCTTAGGGAACAACAAACCAGGAAAGCATAACTAAATGTCCATGAGAAAGCATACAGTTGTCCGCTCTGCAGAGACTGCATTATTATAGGCAGCGTTAGTAGCCTGCCAGTTAATAGTGTCTGGATAATTGGACACTTTCTTTATAAAACTCCAATTATTTATAACTTTGCCAAACTTAAATAATTTGGGCTGAAATTTTTCATTCTGGGTGTCTGCCTTAGGCTTAGTGTGGGGTTTTGTTTTGTTTTTGGTAGGTGACTTGGGCGGGAGGTAAGATAAAGGTTTACTGGTTTGATTTTTTTATGTGTCAGAAAAAATGATTCTTGATTTGCAAGAACAAGAGTGAGGAAATAAGTTTTGAAATTTGGGGTGGTATTGCCCTGATATCAGAGATACCTTTTGCTGTTTCTATGGGGAAACGCCTCAAATTTGATCAAATTATGTACCTCTAGAAGAAAATACCTGTTTGCATATGCTCAAATTTATAACTTGGAACCTAAATTCCACAAAAAATTTCTGCTCGGAGCATACGCTGTCACCAGTGACTAGACTGCCCAAGCATGTTCCCCACAGAACTAAACATGTGCCATCCCAGAAGTGTAGGAGCTGAGTAGTGTTTCTCTGCAATTGTTGCTCCTGGTGGCTATAGGCTACTATGATGCTAAGTGGGTTCGTGACTGAGAAGCAGTGCTGGGTTCTGATCCTACTGGCTCTATAGCTCAGGAAGTGAAACCATTTCAGAAACTGAGAGCAGGGAGTCTGCTCCTCCTACTGGCTCCCAGGCAGTAGAGAAGAGGAAACAGAGAGGCAAGAGACAGATGTAAAGGGAGTGGCAGACAGAAAACTGGCAAGAGAAAGACTGGAAGGTGGGAGAAGGGAGTTTGGGATTGGATACACTAAGGGTTTGTCTAGACTACAGGGTTTTATTGACAAAAGTGGACTTTGGTTGACAAAACTATACCTGCGTCTACACTGCCTCTGAGTTCTGTCGACATAACGTAGACAGAACTCAGCAGTTTTGTCAACGGCATTAAACCTCATTCTACAAGGAATAACGCTTTTGTCAACAGAGTTCTGTCACCACCCCCACACACTGGTGCAGGTCAGGGCAAAAGTTAAGGAGCTGCGGCAAAGGTATGTTCGAGCCCATGAGCGCAGCTCCCGCTCTGGGGAAGCACCGCACTACTGTGCATATTACCAGGACATTGACCGGATCCTGGGGTCAGGGGAACCCCTGCCTCCCAAGAGGGTCGTGGAGTCTGGACTGGAGACGGTCAGCAGCGGCCACAACTCCAGGGTGACACCCCAGCAGAACACCAGCAGCTCCAACAGGAGGAGGAGAATGAAGACACCACCACTAGCAGGAGCACAGCGACCCTGACCCAGACCCAGACGCCCAAACACAGGAGGCCTCCCAGGCAACTTTGGACACCGGGGGAGAACATCAGGACGTGAGTGCTGGGAGGGTCCACCACAACACAGGGCAGGGCAGGCGGGAGCAAAGGGGATGGTGCAGTGCTATGCCATGTCATGTTGATCACAGCTGGGGGGAAAGAGGGGCACACCCATGGCTGCCCTCAGGGAGGGCCATCCTACCCTGAAACCTCACAGCTGCTGGGCACCACCTGCTCCTGCAGGCAGTGATGCCAAGTGCAGGCATGGGTCGGGGATGCCGGGATTGCCTCACAGCTGCAGGCCTCTCAGTACTCTGCAGGAACCCCAACCGTGGCCTGACACTTGTCTGGGCTGCTCAGCCACGGGATGTGTGTGAGCGGGGGCAGGATGGTGGCCCTGGGTTCCAGGGAGGCCGTGGCTGAGGGCCAGGCCATACCATGCCTTACAGAGACGCACATGACCAGCCTCTGACCCTAGGACAGGCACTGCCTGCTGAGAAGAAGGAGGGCATACCCTCTTGTCCTCCACAGCCAGACCAGCTGAGTAGGAGGGGGGTGTCACACCTGCCCCACCACCCAGATGGCTGCAGGGAACCCGTTGGCACTGGTGCACATATTTAGAGCCGGTGCGCTAGCACGTTGCAGTCCTGCAAAAGATGCAGGACTCAATGGACTGGAGGCAGAGGCAGAGGCCGAGTGACACCGGCACTTGCTGGACAAATTCGCCCAGCAGCAGAGGGACATCTGCGCTGCAATCTAGGAGGCTATGGCCTTCCCCCATCCTGTGCCTGGTCCTGCCCCTCCCCCTCAGCCTGCCCCTCGGCCCCTGCCATCCCAGACCCAGGTCCAACCCCACCTCCTGCCCAGCCCTCTGCTGTGGCAGCCCACACGAACAGCCAGGTGCGACAAGGCCTCTGGAGCCAAAGTGCCAGGGGCTCTTCCTTCAGGCAGCCCCCTCAGCCCTGAGCCTCCCTCCCCCCTTCCTGGTTGACATTCCCCATTCCCACCAGTGACAGTAACTGAGGGACGCACTTTATTTTGTTTGCCGTTTATTTTCTAAGAAAAAAAAGAGTTTTTTATTTTCTCTGAACAAGAGAGTTATTTATTTTATTTGGTGCCAAAAGCAACAGTGAAATAAACTGAACAAAAGTTTTCATCACCACCTGTCTCCGTTTTCAGTGTGTGAAGAACAAGTAGAATGTGTGAATGTGGGGCCGGGAGAGGTTTGTGGGAGGAAGGCCCCGGGGGCATGGGGCAATCCCACATTTTGAAGACCCTGGGGAAACTCAGCAGCCTCCATGGGAGAATTGCTCCTTCAGGGCTTCTCATATTTGCAATCCCGACTGGTGGCCTTGCCGGACGGCAGCTGTCCGGGGTTGCTCAAACTGCCTCCCCTCCATCTCAGCCTGAGTCCTCCATGCAGGGAGGAAGGCCTCCCCTTTCCTCTCCACCAGGTTGTGCAGCGCACAGCATGCTGCAACCACATCGGGGATGTTGTGTTCCCCCATTTCCAGCCGAGTGAGAAGGCATCTAAATCTGCCCTTCAGATGGCCAAAGGCGCACTCCACCTGGTAGCGAGCCCAATTCAGGCGTGAATAAAACAGTTCCCTGCTCGCATTCAGGTGACCAGTATAGGGCTTCGTGAGCCAAGGGCATAAGGGGGTAGGTCACGTTGGCCACGATGCATATAGGCATCTGCACATTACCCACTGCCAAGTTTCTGACTCTCCCTTCCTCCTCCCCCAGGATTCAGTGAAGCTGATCATAATAAGGGCAGGTCTGCAGTGTGTGGTCCCGTAGTGGCCTTGGAATAGGCCTGCCTGAGCATCTTGATCTTCATGCGCACCAGGCTGTCAGCCATCCACATTCCTGTGCCCGGTGCAGAGATCCTGGAGGTCTGCCTCCTCTCCCCAAACCTCAGCGAGGTCCAGGATCTTTGCACCAGACCAGGTATGTGTGTGCTTTTTTCATCCCTGGACAGGTTCCTGGCAACAGGCTGCCACTCGGCTGCCGCTGTGGTGGGTTTGGATGGAGCATGGGGCTCACACATGGCAGCAGGGACACCTGAGATGGTTGCTGTTGCTATATGTCACAGGGCTGTCACGGCCTGCCTTGTGCCACAAGCCCTTTCCCTTGTGGCTGTGGCTTTCAGGGCTGCATGGGAAGGGGAACTACAGAGTTCTGATGAGTGAGGACAGAGTGGCCAGCTGGGAACCTGTGGGGAGCCCTGGAGGTCACTTATTTCAAAGTAACTCCAGCTGCCCTGTCTACACACGCCCTCTTTTGAAATAGCTATTTCGAAATAGGTGGTGTTCCTCATAAAATGAGGGTTACAGAATTGGGAATAAGTCCGTTATTTCGAAATAATGCTGCTGTGTAGACATGCCCTGAGTGATCCAAGCTGTAGCCCATGAGGCAACAGGGACAGAGGGTCTGCCTGGCATTTCACCTAGCCACAAGACACATACCAGCTAGTGAATGACTTTAAACCAGGCTTACTGTTGTTTTTGCCGCTTTTCATGCAAAGTATAATCCAGAAACACTAAAGCCATGAGCCTCTACTTGCATGAGCTAAAAGCCAGTTGGCTTTCAGCTAAGACTATACAGTGGACTTCACTCTCCCTCTCAGTGATCTCAGTGGCTGTGGGTTACACAAGTTTTACTATTTGGCTTCACTGGAAGCAGGATCTGGCTCTTAGGGTAGAACTACACCACAGTGGCACAGCTACAGTGCTGAGCTGTTGTAAGCCTTAGCATAGATGATGCCTACATCAACAGAAAATGGTTTCCCATCGATCTAGGCCATCCTCCTCTCCTATCTGTGTCTGAGAGCTGGATCAACCTAACTATACTGAGCAGGGTGTGATTTTTATTTTCATCCCTGAGAGATGTAGCTAGGTACACTAAGTTTTAGGTGAGGACCAGGCTTTAGTCTCATTCTTCACTTTCTTAACTGATGTGGAGATATTTGTTATCTTACACAGGACAGTTGACAAGACCACTAAGTTCCTGGCTGGATTTAAAGCCTACTGCTTTGCATGTCTAAATTAAACTTCATCAATATTTCTGGACTTCAATCTGTTAGAAGAAGAATTGGCCTGTGTTCTAGTTGAGTTCTACCTGCTTGTTGACTTGAATACTATACCTTCTATTCTACTTCCTCTTTTTCGGGGGGGGGCTCCATGGGGGAGGAGTTAATCTTACATCTGAATCCAAATTTCTATGAGCATTTCCATCCTATTAGAGCCATAGATACAAATTTTTGTCTACCCCGTGTTTTGCCCTTTATATCTTATAGAAAATTCCTCAGCTAAAGGTTGTTTTTGGGGGGGATGAGGAGTTGGGGGAAGGTTGCATGGCATGTGCTCAGTTTTCTTGGATCTCTACACTGCAGTAGTAAGCAAAGGGATTATTCCATCCACATTCTTATCATTGCCAACAGCAGAACAAGATCTAGTGCTGTTAGTTTCCCCCACCTGCTACAAAATAGCTTTTTTGAGCATCTATTCATTTATAAGCTGAGCTGCAATATGCTGCTTTCCAGTCACATTCATTGTTGTAACCATGAACTATTTCCCATCTTCTTTTTAAAGTTTTCTGACCTGGGGTTTTGCAGTTTTTTTAGCTTTTGCATGTACAAAGGGCTCTCATTCAAAGTTAAGTGTCTTTTGTAGGCTGGTTCCATCAGTAATTCTAAAAGCTTCTGCCACTATGCCCCTTTTAGGATAGGGATTATTGTTACTATGAACAGCTATTCTAAGAAGATGATGCAAGATGGGAATGGCAGTGACAGAGGCATAATATTTGCCTAGAACGTGCCCTGTGTGAATATATTATCAGGTGGCTCAACAGAATCTGATTGAGCTGAGTGTCATGTAATAGTGCCATCTCTCTAGCCAACCTGAGTGCTCTCTCTGTTATTGCTTTCAGTTAGGCTGTGTCTACATTGGCGCGATCTTGTGCCAAAGGGGACGCTTTTGTGCAAAAACATGCTACTTGTCTACACTGGCGGGGAGTACTTGCGCAAGAACACTGACGTTCTAATGTGTGAAATCAGTGCTTCTTGCGCAAGAACTATGATGCTCTCGCTCAGGAATAATCCCTCTTGCACAACTGTTCTTGAGCAAGAGGCCAGTGTAGACAGGCAACATGAATTTCTTGCGCAAGAAACCCCAATGGTTAAAATGGCCATCGGAGCTTTCTTGCACAAGAGAGCGTCTAGATGTGCACATCTCTTGCGCAAAAGCACATCTCAGTGTAGACACTCTCTTGTGCAAATACTTTAACGCAAGAACTCTTGCGTTAGAGTATTTGCGCAAGATCATGCCAATGTAGACGTAGCCTTAGAGTCTTTAACTCAGGCAACAGAGACTCATGATTTCAGCTAGATCATGCCAATGTAGACGTAGCCTTAGAGTCTTTAACTCAGGCAACAGAGACGCATGATTTCAGCTAGATTCTTCAGTGAAGTGCCCATGACATGTGTTCTATGAAATTCTGAACATAGAGAACTCCGAGTCTCTGGCATCTTTCAAATCTCAGATGCTCCCTTCTCCTCAGTCTAGGCAGACTTTACCAAGTGTACCTATGTGACGGGGTGGCCCCACCCACGCAGCCCTACTGGGCATGCTCCCAGGGGAGCCAAGGTATAAAAGGCTGCAGGCCTGCTCAGAAGGGGCAGACTGCTGCTGGAGCTAGGGCCAAATCTCCCAAGTTGCAGACCGGGCCGCCAGAGAGGGAGTCACCAGGCCTGCTGAACGCGCTGCTGCCAGGCCCAAGTTGGGCTCAACCCCAGCGACGGAGCCACCAGCCGATCTCCTGCAACCCAGGCACCGGACCGGTCACCGCAAACCCCGACGCTGACTTGGGAAGTGCCGCTACCGCCACCCGACTCGCGCCAACAGGTGGGACCCTACGGGCCAGGGGCAGGAAGTGACCCAGGGCAGGGAGCTGGAGAAGCCCCTGAGGGCTCGGCATGTTGCAGGGAAGAACCAGCCGAGCCAGTGGGGGGGAGCCGCCTGCCACTGCTAGGGCCCTGGGTTGGGGCCCGGTGGAGAGGGAGGGCCCGGGCCCCCCCTCCCCCTCCTGCCCTGAACCCCAGCGAGAGGGGGCTCGGCTGAAGGACTAGGACTCCAAGCCTGCATCCAGAGGACTAGGCCAGGTGGCCATATTTCCCCTAATCCAGGGGCAGCATACTGGGCCAGTGGGCTGTATTTCCCCTAATAAAGGGGCATCGTACTTTGAGACTAGGCCTGAGTGTTCTAAACTATTTCCCGGACTTGGACGGCTCACCTCGAGGTGGGGGGGGAGGGCTGCCCCTGGATAACCCACAAGAGCCATGGAAATCCAGAGAGGTAGTGGGCATCTGCAACTCATTGACTCTAGAAAATATATAGATGCTCAACCACTCTCACCTCCCCCTCCCCCCCACTCAGAATTTGACCCAATGGGAGAAAATGGCCTTCTTAAGAAGCAGGGAAGGGGAAGGAATGTCATAGATTAATAGAACACTAGACTAGGAAGGGACCTTGAGTGGTCATCAAGTCCAATCCCCTTCCTCACAGCAGGACCAAGCACCGCCTAGACCTTCCCTGATAGATGCCTAACCAACACGTTCTTAAATATCTCCAGTGATGGAGATTCTACAACCTCCCTCAGCAATTTATTCCAGTGATTAACCACCCTGACAATTAGAAACTTTTTCCTAATGTCCAATCTAAACCTCCCTTACTGCAGTTTAAGCCCATTGCTTCTTGTCATATAAGAAGAGTCTAGGGAGGACAATATTTTTCCCTCCCCCTTGTAACACTCTTTTAGGGACTTGAAGATGCTGTCATGTCTCCTCTGTCTTCTTTTTTCTAAACTAAACAAGTCCAATTCTCTCAGTCTTCCCTCATAGCTCATGTTCTCTAGACCTTTATTCATTCTTTTTGCTCTTCTGAGGACATACTAATTTATCCAGATCATTTTGAATTATGATCCTCCAAAGCACTTGCAGCCCTTCCTAGCTAGGTATCATCAGCAGACTTAATAAGCTTACTCTCTATGCCAATATCTAAATTGTTGATGAAGCTATTGAACAGAACCGGTCTCAAAACAGACCTCTGCAGAACCCCACTGGTCATGCCCTTCCGGCATGATTGTGAACCATTAATAACTAGTCTCTGAAAATGGTTATCCAGACAGTTATGCACCCACCTTATAGTTGCCCCATCTAAGTTGTATTTGCCTAGTTTATTGATAAAGATCTTGCAAGACCATACCAAATGCTTTACTAAAGTCTAAGTATACCACATCCACCACTTCTCCCTTAGCCACAAGACTCATTATCCTATCAAAGAAAGTTATCAGATTGGTTTGACATATTTTGTTCTTTACAAATTCCTGTTGGCTGTTACCTATCATCTTATTTTCTTCCAGATGTTTGCAGATGGATTCCTTAATGTCGTTCTGCTCTTCTGAGGCTAATAGAGTGTGAAATCCTATCAAGAAAGTACTTGGTCCAGGGGAGCCAATGTGCAGGGTCGGGGGTTTGCTCCATACACCCAGATGGTACAGATCTTGGGCAGAAGGGCCTGGGCTGAGACAACCAGGCCCCAGCACCACCTGTATGGTGCTACACCCACCCCTCTACTCCTCGCACTTGCTGGCTCTCAGAACTGGCCAAAGTGCATGGTGCAGAGTTCTACTGCACAACATGCGGTGCTCCCACAGCGATTCTAAAGGGCCTTGAGCTTTACGGTAGCAGCCACAAGTCCTGGGCCCTTTAGAATCACTGAGCCATGGGGCAATTGCACCTTTTGCTCTTCCCACCACTGGTGAGCCTGACTTGGTTCCTTTATGTACACGCTTGATTGCTGTGACAATTTCATGAGGTACACATCTCATTTTTGTGTGGGTGTTGTTAAGGAAACTGCTCGAAGTCTTGAATAGCAAAACGTAAACAAAAACAAAAGAAAACCCAAAACCCTACAGAATCTAAAAACAGAAGACAAGATTTCAGTCAAAATTTCCCTGCAAAAATATCTCAGAGATAGAAAAGTTCCTTAAAACAATACTGTGTTGATACCTCTCATTGGAATAGTTATTGTAGCTTAATCCAACAGCTGGGGGCTACAGTACTAACAGCTCTCCTCCCAGAGTCAGGTTTCATGGAAGGCACTTTGGAATGTATAGGTTAGGCTGAGCAAAGTACGGGTATTTTGAACCTGCAACTGTGGTATTTGATTGATTTCTCTCTGATCATCCTGACTGTGACAGGGCGTCTCCCCTGCACTGGCCCTTTAAGACCAGGACTCAGGCCCTGAGACAGGGCTGGGAACAGAGAGGCCAGCTGAAGCTAGTGAGAGCCCAGCTGGCAGCTATACAGAGAAGCCGTTAGGGTGAGGGAGAGCCCAGCTGACAGCTATATAGAGAGAAGCACAGTGCTTAGGAAGGGAGGCCAGTGAGGGGCCGACTGCGGAGGAAGCAGGAGCTCCCAGGAGGGAGATCCACTGGGGATAGCCAGCAACGGCTGGGAGAAGGCCAGCTAAGGCTCCCCTGGCTAGGGGCCAGAGGCAAGGCCCCGGGTTTGGAGGCAGGTCACAGCGTGGTTTAGGTAAGCGGGGCCGCGGAGATAATGCCAATGATGAGCAACCCATACAGACTGTAACTTACCCTGAGAGGGGCTATATGAGGACAGTCAGGGGGCATTATAGTATGGTTTCAGTTAATCCAGCTCAGTACCTGAGACTGTTTGAATAAAATTATCACTAATAGCAAAAAAAGCACCTCTTTACAAAATATACTAACATTTCATATTTGACTCCAGTCCTTTCTATTATACCAGCAATCAAAAATGACTTCTGTATATTAAGATGAATTGAAATAGGAGGTGAAATGTACTCATTTATGACACATCAGTGTGCTTCCTTTTACAACTTTTCTTATAAGTGTAAAGGTGATGGACCTGGGTCCTCAGCAAGAGGGATTGAACCTGCAACCTTAGGGGGTTAAAGCCATAGTCTCCATAGCATGAGCTAAAAGCCAAGTGGCTCTTACTGTGCTGCTTCCCTTCCAGCAACTTGAAACACGATAGCTTGTCCTATAACTCTCATCTCCTAGATTGGATTGTAGTGCCGTATTAGCATAAAGAACAATGCAGTTAACATTGTGTACAAGAGACTTTCTGTGTAAAGAGGTTCTCTAAAACATTTTTGTAATTAGACAGAATTGGCATCGGGACCACTTTTGATAGTGGAAAAAGACCCATGCACAGTTCTTCTGCACTTTGGAGGTGGCAATCCTACCTAGGACCAGTGCTGACCCCTAAGACACACCAATAATTTAAACACCCTTTTCCAAGCGCTCTAAGTATGTGGGCATTTGGGTTTGCTGAACACAAATCCTTGCCTCAGTTTCTTTATTACTCCAAGAGTTCTTTGGAGTTTGATCAGTATCTGTTCATGGAGTCTGGGTTTCTGCTTCACACACTTCGTCTTCCTTCTTCCTAGTAAGCATTGCCTTGGTGTTCTATTTCTTCAGCCTCTCAAATGATTCATCTTCATGCCTTGCTTCTATAGATCTCCAGTTTCCTTTGTCAGATAATATCCTGGTCCACTTTAAAATCCCTGTCTGATCTGTTGCTTAGTTGAATGGACTAAGCACCTGGGTAGTATAAGTATAAGTGAACTTTTTGTCCAAAGGTGCTTCCTCTTGAGTAGAGAACCACAAATATTTAATGACCTCATCCTCCACAATATAAGCACTCTGTCTCAATTTCAACTAAGCATGAAGGTAAAAAGACAGCAGAGAAGGTAGATTTTCAATCAAAATAGCAGTTATAATTTGATAACTATTGAAAGAGTTCATTATCAAACAGAGTTAAGAAGTTCTAAAAAACCTCCAAATTGTTCCATCAACTCTGCATGCAAATACTCAAAGTGGATTTCTTTTCAGAACAGTTTTACTTACAAGCAGATTTTTTTTAAAGGTGCACACTCTCAACCTCATTTACATGAGATTGATTCCCTACCCTGGTGTCTTTCTCTAGATATCCTAATATCCATAGAACAAAGAGTACAAAAAGCTTTCAAAAGTTTAGACAGATTCGTTCAGAGAAAGAAATTCACTCAGATCTGCCAGCAAAAAATTTTGTTTGATGAAATCAATCCTCTCACAAATGTCATTTTGAAAGACTTCACTTCATTAAACCCTTGCATATTGTTAAATAGTCTGAATTTAAGTTTAAATATTGATCAGTTGTTTCCTTCCTTACATTTGAAAATTGCATGAAGTATAAGATCGTCCTCCTTGGAGTGAAATTATCTTCAAATTTGAAGATGTATTCTTACCTCTTTGTCTTTTCAGATTAGAAATAGACATGTTTCTAGCACAATGTGAACTGTCATCCTGAGACCCTCTTGACAGATGATGTCTTGAATCCTCTCATTCTGAGGATACCTCTCCGGGAGACGGAGCCTCTATTAGAAAGAAACAGGTAATAGTAATGGGGAATTTGAATATTAGAAATATAGATAGTTGAGTTTCTGATGACTGGCCAGAGCAGTTTTGCAATCCAGCCTGGGAGTCTTGGCAAGATGGGAGTGTTTGTGTGCTGTCTGTTCTTGTTCCCCAAACCCTGCCACTTCCTGCCACCACCTCGCCCTCACCCTTCATGGCACCCCATCCCTCGAGAATGAGGCCTTGGGGATAACCAAGAGGGCCTGGCACAGAGTGACACCAGCAATAACCTCCCACCCCTCCACTCAACCTGTAGCAGCAGAAGCCATGGCAAAGTGGAGCACAGCAAAAAGCAGAGTATCAAGAGTTACAAAAATAGGTGACTGGGAAACAAAATTGCAGATGAAATTCAGAATTGCTAAATGTAAAGTAATGCACAATGGAAAACATAATCCTAACAGTACATATATAATGTTGGGGTCTAACTTAGCCGTTACTGTTCAAGAATTAGAACATTATTAGAATTATTGAGAATAGTTTTCTGAAAATATCTGCAGTCCCTCTCCCTTCCCCCCCAAAAAGAGAGAAATCCATGGTATGTCTACGCCTTGAACATTGTGCTACGTGCTGCTTGTTGTATCCCCCAAAAAGATATGAGAATTGGAAAAAGTACAGATAAGGGCAGCAGAAGTGGTTACAGGACTGGAACAGCTTTCATCGGAGGAGAGATTTAAAGAGTGCGACTACTACATTTGCAAAGAGTTGACTAAGGTGGAGGTTTTGATGGAGGTCTAAACCATGAATGGCGTGGAAAACATGAATAAGGAATTATGTACCCCTTCACATAACAGAGAACCAGTGGTCACCCAATGAAACTAATAGGAAGTAGGAATGTTCAATTTCAATTATCAGCTACTCAAGTAGTTGATGGAAATTTTATCAAGTAGTTGATAAAATTTCCATCAACTACTCGGTTAGTCAATAAGAAGGGCTTTCGCTATCACGCTGCACCTCTCTTTGAAATGTACAAGAGCCACCTATGGCTCCTGTACATTTCAAAGGGAGAGACCCAGCAGGTTCCTGCTGCCTCTGTCTCTTTGAAATATACAGAAGCCGCCTGCGGCACTTGTATACTTCTAAGAGAGAAATGCAACAGGTTTCAAAGGGAGAGAGGCAGTAGGAACCCGTGCTTGTGGGGACTGAAGATGTTCCTACTGGTGCAGGTTCCCCTCTGAGTCTCTTCCTTGGAAAGGTTTGCTTTATTTGGTAGTCGACTTATTGGGTAGTCACTTACACACCTAATAGACAGAAGGTATAAAGGGGAGGGTGTTATGTAGGCCAAAATATAACTGGGTTAAAATAAACAGAGATAGAGAGAGAGAAATTCATGGATGATTGGATCATCAATGGTTATTAGCCAAGGTGGTCAGAGACAAACCCCATGCTCTTGGTGTCCCTAATCTCTGACTGCTGGAAGCTAGGACTGGATGGCAGGATGGATCACTGGATAAATTGTCCTGTTTTGTTCACTCCCTTTGAATCACCTGGAACAGTTCATCAAAAGACAGGATGCTGGCAAGAAGGTGTAAGCAATGGGAGCATATCCAGTCTGGGCTAGGGTCTGCACATCAGGGACAGTAGTTGCTATGCAGGAGTCAGGAATCGTAAGAACCAAGTTCCACAAGCAACAGTCTGGGTCAGAATCAGCCTGGAATTAGAGACGGGAGGTCAGTGGAAGAACCAGGCAGAAATCGAGGTCATAATCAGGCTTGCACTGGAGAGCGGGAGAAAAGGCAAAGTTTGAAGTAACATCAGGCCAAAGTCTGAGTGTGGTTTCCCAGACAACTTCCTGGAGTTAAACAGCCCTCTGCTGGCCAAATGCCCTGCCAGTACTGATTTCCTTGTGTGGTACTTCCTGGAGCGAGTACTCTCCATATTGCTCCCATGTTTTACTAGTGGCACAGTTGGGAAAACCAGCCATCCCAGGCTCTGCAGACTTGGGTTTTGTTTCATGAATCCTTATATATGAGCTAGAGGACCTTTAGAGAAATTGTATGCAATCATTAGGGACCTACCAAATTCATAGTCCCTTTAGGTCAATTTCATGATCATTGGATTTTTAAAATACTAAATTTATTTAAATCTTAAATTTAATTTTTGGGGTCCTGATCAAAAAAGGAGTTGGAGGGCATGCGATGGTATTGCCCCCTTTACATTCATGCTGCTGCCTGTAGAGATGGGCCCTCAAATAGCAGATACCATTCTCTCACTGCCCAGCTCTGAAGGCAGTGCTTATATAAGGGTGGCAATGCCATACTGGCCATAAAATAACCCTGTGACCCCACTGCAACTCCCTTTTTGTCAGGATCCCCAACTTGAGAACCACTGGTCTCTCCATGAAATCTTTATAGCTGGGGTGGTCAACCCACAGATCACGAGCCGCAAAAAAATTGTGGCTTCTGACGGAACCAGAACGGAACCCAGAACCCGGAACCACTCGGGTCAGCTGCTCTCACAGCCAGGCTGCTCTAAGCTGCATGCATGCTCACAGCCCGCGCTGTTCCGCTCACGGCCCCCAGCACACTCTACGTCATATCCTGCACGTGCAGGCCCGGTCGCACACCGCATCCCGGCCTGCAAGTGCTAGCAGCTGGCTGCTGAGTGCAGGCAGTGGCTCTGGGTGCAGTGGTAGCATCAGTGGCGGCTCCGGGACCTGGCCATAAAGTTAGTGGGGGAGGGGTTAGAGTGGGGAGGGGCGATGTCTGGCTCTGGGGAAGGAGAGGGGAGGGAGGTTGAAGGGAGTGTGCACGGCATGCCAGACGCTCAGCGCATGTGCCCCAGCGCCTGGAGGGAGACACATGTGGCTGTAGTGGTGGTGGCGGCTCCGGGACCTGAGAATTAAGTTAGAGTGGGGGGGAGGGTATTGGTATAGAGGGGGGCCAGTGCCTGGCTTGTGGGGGAGGGGATTGGGTTTGAGGAGGTGTGTGTGCCTGGCTCTGGGGAAGGGGAGGGGGATTGGGTTAGGAGGTGTGTGTGCTTGGCTCTGGGGAAGGAGATTGGGTTAGAATGGGGGGGTACTTGAGGCAGGGGAGGGGAAAAGCAGCCAGCGCACTTCCTGAGACCAGGGATCCCAACGTACTGGCCCCAGCTGTCTCTGTCCCCTCCTCCTGGCCAGACCCTCACCCCACCAGGACCCTGCCCCAGCACCCTGTCCCCACCAGCACAGTTGGGGCCACATTAGTGAGGCTTGGGGGAGGGGGTTGGAGTGGTTGTTTTTTTGCATCTCTCTTGTGTGACCCCTGACTGACTTTTCTGTGGGTCAGTGACCTCTGACTCAAAACAGGTTTCCCCACCCCTCTCATAAATAAAGACAGCACTGAAACATTTTGTGTTTGACATAATACTTTATTTATAAATGAAGCCTGGTCAACAAGCCCCCAGTTGGGGCCAAGCCCCTATCTGGCCACAGCATCATAACACTCATGCACCCCTCAGACCCCAAACCTGAGCCTATCATACACTGGAACCCCTTGTCCTGAGCCTCACATCCCCAAACTCCTGCACCTCCACATTCTCAGTCTTCTGCCACAACACTCCTGTACCATCCACACACTGCAAATCTTTGTCCTGAGCTGATCATACTCCCAGCCTCCCTGCCTTAAGCCCCTCATGCACCCCAGCCCAAACTGCAGCACCCTCTGAGCAACAAGCCTGCGGCTTGCTCAGCACTCCAACCCTCCACCTGATCCCAACCCTCTCCAGCCTGAAGCCCCTCCCTGAGCCAGCTTCCTCTCCTCCATTTATTTCCTCCTGCACCAAAATTCCCTCCCAGAGCTTGCACCTCTCACTCCCTTCCCAGTGGAGTTTTTTGTTGTTGATGTTGTTGCTGTTTGTTTTGGGGTTTTTTTGCGTGTGAGCCACAATAGCAGCAGACACAGCATGAAGAGCCCGGGCAAAGTTGTTGAGCCAACTTCCCCCCTCCCCCCCGCAAGGCTGCGAAGACCTGGGGAAAGCTGTTAACTAATTTTCCCCCATCTTTTTTTTTTTTTGCTCAACAACTTTGTCCCGGCTCTTCATGCTGTCTCCACTGCTGTTGTGGCTCTTCATCTGGAATGGGTTGGCCACCTCTGCTTATAGGCTGAAAGCACACAAAAGGCCAAATTTCACAGTCCATGATTCATTTTTCATGGCCGTGAATTTGGTAGGATCTTAGCAATTTTGTTATTTAAAAACCATATTAAAATGCACATGCACTAGTGGTCAAATGAAGGTTGCATAGGCAATCTAAATACTGGCATTTTCTAACTTTTGAATGGCTGACTTTTCAGCCTAAGTAATCTTTCAGCCTAGTTATCTTTTTGTGAAGCAATATTGTATGCGTTATTCTTGCACCACCATAATTGAGCATAAAGGAGGGCCCAGATATTAGGTAATGACATACTGTTTTCTCATTCTCTCGTCCACACACAAAATACGTTGAGGACTTCTTTATTTGTTGATGGATTTTTAAGAATTAAACATAAAATGCAAAATTAAATAAAAAACCTGACAGTATTCCACTTCAGATGAGATTTTGTTGTGGTGATCATGTCATTTCTTTATAGGAGGTGTAAAAAAATTATTTAGCACATGAAGTGCCTAGACATTATGAAAATTATAGTGACCTTGACTACATATATTTACAAAAAGAGTTCAGAAATGATACCTTAATTAAAAAGATATGCAGGTAGTCTAGAAAAGAGGTTGTTCTTTTAAGCTAACAGCTGCTAAGTAATAATGTCACTGCTTAGGTGTCAGTAACATAGAACAAATTTGTAGCTGCTTTAAACTCTGTACAGTGGGAATAATTTCACTTGGGGGATAAAGCTACCATTTGGCTCAATTACACTCAAACAGACAATTTGTAATTCCTAGAGGCAAAACAAACTTCTGTTTCAACAACACACTCAGAGAACTTCATCACCAGAATGATTTCCCAGGGCATGAAATATGCGTCATTTAAATCTTAAAGCTTGTTCACAACCAAGCCAAATTTGTAGCAAGAGGTTCTCATTCTGATTGTTCAGAGTTTCTCTTCAGTGGGTTTTAAGTATCTACCAGTAAAAGATAAATTATGAATTTATTTTTGCCTCAGCTAAGCCGGGTCTTAAATCTTTTAATCCTGTTTGCATGTGGGTTGCTCACAAAGCCTTTTGTTAAGATTGCCCAATGTTGCCCACTATAACACCCTTTTTCAGATGCTTATAACTTTGCCAGACTTCAGCTGGTTGGGCTGAAATTTCATATGCAAGGTATTTGCCTCTGGCTGAATTTTTCAGAGAATTTCGGCCAGAATGGATCTGTTGTTTCTAATCATGAGGCTTGCAGTGGGGGATGGGAAATGCATTGTTTTGCCCATGTTAAAAAATACTGGTGATCTCTTTCTTGAGAAGCTCTAAAGCCTACATGATTTAAAGCAAGAACTTGACATTTGTTTGAGTGGGTCCTTTTTGCCATGACAATGAAAATCTACCCAAATTTGACCAAGAAATAAGCCTTTTAAAAATTGCAGTCAGCGGATGTTCCATGAAAACTTGTTAGAACTTTGCAGCTTATTTCCCCAAAAATATTATCCATAGAGCCCTTCTAATCCATAGATATCCATTTTATCTCCACAGGTATCCACATCCATGGATGTGAATGTGGATATCTGTGGCTCTTTTTTGCCGCTACAGATGTAGATGCAGATACAAATTGTGTATCCATGCAGGGCTCTAACAGTCCATAGGGAGCAATGCTTCAGTTCAGGGATTAGACAGGCTTTCTATTCTTGACTCTGGTGCATGGACCCGGACCACACACAGCTGGGAGCAATAATGTCTGGGAAAGTCCTGCTCAGCTCCCTCTACCCCTGAGCTTGATTATAAAAAATGTGCTGTAGTTGTGTTTAAAAGTGGAACCTTTTTTTTTTTAATTCATGAATGCCCAGACTTCACCTAGCAGTGAACACACTGGAGACTTAATGGCTGTATTCTTATTTAATAGATTTAATCACAATGGGCTCACTGCCCATCTAATGACTGTGGTGGCCATGAGTCAGATTCAGCATTGCCATCACGAGATGGTTCAGGATGGGTGGGTTGGTTGTTGGAGTTTTTTGGATTATTTACCTTCTGGGTTTTTGTGTACTGGAGTCATGTTTTCAAGCTTTTCTTTGCAACCAGAAGAGCTAGACATTTCCTTTCTTTAATAATCAAATTAATAAATCAAGAAGAGAGTCTCATGACTCCAGGAGGAGATGTTTAAAGAAAAGCCCTAAATAGCATGATCCTTGCAATTTATTATTGATAGTTAGAATAATGCAAGCTAAGTGCTCTGTGTTTGTGTACACTACCAACACAAATTTTGTCTCATTTAAATCTTTGTGTAGTAATCTATCATCACTGTTTTCTGAATGTTCTGCTATAGTAGTAAGGTCAAAGTTGTATCCACATATTCTTTTCTTAGAATTCATTAAAATTCATATGGGCTTTAGATAATATTTTGAGCTTCAGGGGGTAGCTGAGTTATTCTGTACAGGAAAAAACAACAAATGGTCTGATAGCACTTCTTTTTGATCTTTGAAAAAGGGATCATATTTGTGGTCTCTTTACTCAAGAGCTTCCTGCTTACTTCAAAACTCGTGAGTGTTTCTAAAGTTTAATGGCCACCTACAGAAGTCACATTAATAGAAAAAGCTGCAAGAACTTGTCCTTAGACGTTTACCTACTGGGAAGAAGATTCTGCTTCGCTGCAACATACTATTTTTTCTTTATTTTCTAAAGACAGGAAAAAAAATCTAATAATTGCTTACATAATCCTCTGTGGCACAGTGACTTGTTTCTGGTCTAGTTTACATTTTACAAGACCATTTTCATAAGATATTGCAGCAATACATATTGAGAGACTCAAAGATTAAGATGTCCTCCTTACACTGGTGGTGAGTTTATCAGCAGCTTCCTTTTGCATGTCACTAGTTTCCCAATTGTTATCCATTTGAGGTTTTTAAGCTTTAAAAATTCCTGTTGTCCTTGTATTTCCTGCTCCAGTCCGAGGAACATTCTGTTCTGACAACTTCAGAATCCTTATGCTATGAGAGGCCAGGGGGAAATCTTCTGGTCCTTCTATAAATGTATCTGAGTCTTGAATGGGAATGTGGTCAATCTAGTGCCTCCCCGGTGGCACTGCCTTTCACCCAACTGAGGAAACTGAGGAATCTCAGATTCCAAATATTTGACTCTTTCTAATACGGGAGTCCATTTGCTCCCATTGTCTGTAAAAGATGAGTTTTTTAAAGATAGGTGGAGTCTTCTTGTCTTTCTTGCTAAGAAGTTTCATTTAAAATATTTCCCTTATGTCTTTTCTTTGAAAACTGTATTCTTTTCATATGTTTCAACGTATTGTGCCATTTAATAGTAGGAATGATATGAGATTTGACGTACGTATTTCCCCGGGGGAGAGGGAACAAATTGAATCCCATTTTATCTATACTGCTTATTGTGATAAGGATGGAATGAGGGCAAGAGGGCATTTTTAAATGACTGGATCATGCTGGCCTAATAATACGGCCATATACTGAAGACATTTTGCAAATGGTTTGGTTATTCACTTTATTTACTATTAGAAGGTTTATCCAGGGTTACTCAGGACCTTTAGTCAATTTATTTTTGTTTTTTGGAAAATAAAAATGTACATGCTTCATTTAAATCATTGCTCTGGGGTGGGGCTGAGGATTGGGGCGGGGGGTCCCACCGGGCAGGCTGCCACTGGGAGAGAGGACTACTCCAGTCCTCTCTCATTGCAGCAGCATGGGGAAAGTGAGAAGTGCCTCTCCATGGCTGCTGCATCTCCAGTGAGCACAGCTGCGGGAAGGGTGCATGTCCCCAAGCTGGGGCAGGTCCAGGAGCTGCTGGATCTAAAAGAATGTCATTCTTCCCTACACTTACACCTTTAAACTGTCAGAATGGTACAGAGGATGGCAATGGGAATGAGAATTCTAACTGAAAAACATATAGGTAGGTTTACCTGTTACTTTGTGCATACTGTACTATATTAACCACCTTTCACTATTAGGTCACATCTACACAGCAAGGCTAAACTTCAACTAAGCTACGGCAACTTGAGCTTCGCTAATTGCGTTACCTAAGTCAAAATAGCTTATGTCGACTTTTGACGCTGTCTACACAGCAGGTATTTCAAGATGGAGCACTCTTTCCCTGACTTCCCTTACTCCTCGTACAATGAGGATTACGGGAGTCAGAGTAAGAAGTCCTTCAGCTCGACGTAATTTCAACATTGTCAAAATAACTGCTTGTATGTAGGCAAAAACTATGTTATTTCAGAATAACATCAGTTATTCTAAAATAATGTTGTAGTATAGACATAGCCATACAGTGATCTAGTGATAGGCAGTTTAAGAACAAGTTTTGTTACCTCATGTTATTTGGGATGCTAAGTGAATGACTTATACAAATATGTAGCAACAGAACATTATTATTCAGAGTAATGATGCTTTTTAATTATTAGTTTTTTAAATTGTGAATTCAGTCACAAGTATCTAACAGTCTGGGTGGCTAAAATTATTCACAGTGCAGGTGCAACATAGGTAGCAACTCTTTACTCCTATTCTCCCACTAAGATGCTTCAACCTTATACCAGAAAAGGGTGCTACTAGGCATGACACGGTAATTCTGCCTCCCTTGACACATCTTCGAAGAGAGTCTGCAAATGTTTGGTCAAAATTTGAAATGAACACTTCTGTGCTATGGTGAAGAGAAGACCGTATGCTACAACGAAGAGCAGACAATAAGGCCTTGATCCAGCAAAGTACCTAAGTATGTGCTTAACTTTAAGCATGTGAATATTTCTATTGCGGTCAATGTTCATGCCTTAACAATGCTGGACTGGAACCTAAATCCTTAAATTTGCTTAAACTAAAATAGCATTGTAAAATTGGTCACAAATTTAGGATCAGATTATAAAATTGTTTCTCCCTAATGGAAGTAGTTCTTCACTTGAGCAGTCTCCCCAAAGTCAATGTGGTTACTTGTGGTCTTTATAGAGGAAAGTACTTAGGCGTGCACCTAAGTCTAATCTGACTTCAACAAAACCACATACTTAAGTGCCAGGGATGTTTTTCTGATTGGGGGACTGTTTAACTGCTCACTAATGGGAATAAAAGATTGCAGTCTAGCCCTTAGCCTTTTTTATTCTGATTGTATTGTCCTGTGGATATCTCCTTCAGAATGATCAGGACTCAGTAAAAACTAAAGAGACAATACCAACAACAAAAAAAGCCACCTCAGATTTATCTGAGCCTGCTGTCTGCTGGGAAAAGACTTTGGCAGTTTAATAGGTGATTTGTGAATACTCGTTCCAGACAGACATGATCAATAATGTTTAGTCATGTATTTTGCCTCCATTATCTGATTTTCTGTGCTTTGATTTGAGCTCCCATTAATGGGGAACACCACTATAAATTCTAAGTCTTTGGTGGCACTTGGAAGAGAATGCTTCTTATTCTCTTAAGGAAAAGTACATATCCTTGGCTCTTTGGTGTCCTGCAAGGCTGTCGTTTGGAGCAGAGGATCTCAAACTTTTTTTTCTGAGGTTCTTTGACCATGCTTTGTTGAACATGCTCAGAAAACTCCAGGGACCAGTATGGGTTAGGGGAGTTCTGGGGCTCAGGGCTCCCCATAGTTCTACTCCCACTTACAGGCCTATGGGGGCACTGGAGCTCAGGGCACCAGGCTTTATCCACGGGGGGCCTTATAGCCCCCTGAAACTGGCTTATGGTGCTGCAGGGGCTCTGGCGTAGAACCACTGATTTAGAGGAAACAAATTAAAACATTCAGAAGCAATGTCATTGCTGGATTTCTTGGAAAATCCAAACACAGCTAAAAATCAATAAATGTGCCAGTAGATCTTTTTCAAAGAGAAACCAAAGGGGAAAAGTATCAGAGGGGTAGCTGTGTTAGTCTGAAACTGCAAAAGTGGCGAGGAGTCCTGTGGCACCGTATAGACTAACTGGAGTGTTGGAGCATAAGCTTTCATGGGCAAAGACCCTCATGCATCTGACAAAGTGGGTCTTTGCCCACGAAAGCTTATGCACCAACACTTCAGTTAGTCTATAAGGTGCCACAGGACTCCTCACCACTTTCAAAGGGGAAAAGTTATGCTTAAAACCCAGTCATCAGTTTATTTTAAGAGCTTGTTTTTTAATGTAGAAAATTTTGCGGAAAGTTGCTTTAAAATATGGTTTACACTTATAAATTATACTATATATTTAATTTATTGGTGTAAGGGTATGATTACAAGAAGGCAATAGAAATAATTGTGCCAACTTTAATTAAAATTACATGCTGCATATTCAGCATGGGTAATAAAAATGTATTTACCAGGAGATACTAGGGGATTCCTCAGAGTTCTGGTAATGAAGAATGGATGAGGTTTTTGTTGTGTTTTGTTTTTGCTTTGTCCTTCCCATTTGTATTTTAAAAGTGTATGTGATGGGTGAATGAAATTGGCTGGCCAGAAATAATAAGAAAAAAATCCTGTTTGTTTAAAGGCTCCATTTTTTTATTTTGTTGTTGTTGTTGTTGCAAATTCATATTGTTCCATTTATTGTAATTAGTTCATGTCTCTTTATCTGTGATTCATGCATCCAGGCAAAAGTAATAGAATTGTGACAGGCTGGCTGTCCCTCACTGGCAGAAAAGAGCTTAAAAGCAGCTTGACAGAGGCTGTGCTAGCGGCAGCCAACCAGCTGAAGGGAAGGGCCAAGCAGGCCCATATAAAAATGGCGCTGCAGAGAAAAGAAGGGCAGTTCTCTCTTGAAACCCAGGAAGAAAGGACTGCCTCTCTGAAGGGCAAAGAGAATGGCCAGTGGCCTGGACAGAGCAGTGCCGCCAGCAGGGGCTGAGAGAGCATGAAACAGCCTCTGGCTTGCTGCTGGGGTTTGCAGACTGAGGCCCTGACACAAGGACAAAGAGTGTACTGGAGCCATGTGGGAGGTGGCCCAGAGTAAAGTGACTATAGTTGGCCATTGGAGGGGGAGAGTACACCGTGAACAACAGGTCCTCTGGATGGGGTTGGGGGAGCACAGTGTGTAGCATGGTCAAAGGGTTGTATTGCTGAAGAGTTACTTGGAGAGATGGGTTCCTAAAGCAGGAGTGAGCGTGATGAGGCGCCACCTGTAGAAGGCGCACTACCATGCTGAGTTAACTCTCAAGACAACCAGCAGGGGATGCCAGAGTTATGAGCGAATTCTGTTACAGGACTAACGATCTGAGGGGGGAGGGAGGGTAAGATAACTAAAGTGAAGTTAGGATATGAATTGCTCACTAAGATTATCCCAGATGGGTAAGAAGCTGACATCTCCCCATCATTTATTGTGTTTATCAAAAATATAGAAGTGATGCAATGTACATTTTCCTTAACCAAACCCTCCTCCACATAAGCCAGACTGCTAATGCATTATACAACTTTTTCCTTTTGCTGATAATGACTCTGTATGGTAGATATCTTCTTTCCTGGTATAGTTTCCACATAACAGAAATACAGGAAAATTCTACAAATATCTTGGTTTAAATATGTCCCTCACTAATTCTGCCACCTAATAGAGACTAATTTATAAAATAGTTTATTTGAATGTTAATGTCTAGATAATTCAGCAAATGGGGAAAAAGTGGGGGAAGCATCATAGATACACTACAGTAACCTCTCTGAAGAAGAGTTAAGTAAACTGGAAAGGGTTGGACTGGATAGGAGAACTTACATTTTCTATGAACAAACAGAAGTTGCAACCTTGATTACAAAAAAGCAGGGTAGATACATAGGTATGTATGAGAGCAAGATGTTGTTTTCTTTAAATGGAGGAAGGATTACATTATTTTTTCCCCACATCAGGTGTAGTGTAAGAGCGAAACTTAGCTGCGTCTCGTACCTACAGCTAGACATGAAGGGAGTGATTGTTTCCTCTATTATGCCTCATTACACTGCTGCAGCCAGGAGAGAATTTTTCCAGTTCAGGTCCTGTTCAAAGACTGATATATCGCCCTCTGAGGCCCCCACAATGGGTCCACTTATAAGAGGCATATGGAGATAAGAAGTAGTCAGGGAACAACACACAGGCAGCTGGGAACAGATTACTGTGGTTTCCCAAAATTACTTTAGGGTGCTTCTCCAGCCCCTGTAGTAACCCAGACTCAAAAGGGAATAAAGACATATTAATTACTTAGGCCACGTCCACAATAGGAAACTATTTCAAAATTACTAAATTTGACTTAATTACTCCCAATTTAACAAATTCGAACTAGTGTGTCCTCACTACGGGGAATGTCAAAATTAGTCTGAGTCTGGATCCATTAATGTGGATGTGCTACCCTGGATTTAGAGCCCCTGGAAGAACTCTGGGGAACTGCAGGAGGCCTCCTGGAGGCCAATAAGTTTGAATTAGTGGCACCAGAGCATCTGCATTAACATTATTTCAAAATTACTATTTTGGAATTATCATTACTCCTCATCTAAAACAGGAGGACAGAGTTTGAATTCCGCAGCCCATTATTTCAAAATAACAGGCTTGGTAGTGTGGACACACAGCTTATAAATTTGAACTTGCGGGGCTTATTTCAGAATAAGGTCCTGTGTAGACCAGGGCTTACAGGCATAGTATAAAATATCTGTCAGCGTAGGAGAGAGGGAATTTTGTATGGTAATAAGAAAAAAAAACAAATGTCCCAAATCCTAGCTGAAATATAATAAGTGGATATGTGGAGAATACAAGTTGGGGAGAGAAAGAGACTATATAGTCTATTCAGATAGTTTGTGCTCATACTCAAAAGAGAGCTTATACTTGTGAGTAAAACATCTCTGAAAAGTGAAGGAAGTTGGGGTTGATACTGTTGTAGATCATGGCCCTGTTCTGAAATGGTAGAGGCAAGTATGGGAAAATCTACCTCATGGGAAATTAAGAGCAGGTTAGATAAACACCTGTCAGGGATGATATAGCTATTAGTCACTCCTACCATGAGTGGACTAGATAACCTCTTGAGATCTCTTTCAATCCCATGTTTCTATGAAAATGCTGGGTAAAATATCTTGTTATAGAGCCTAAGAATAGTTGCTAAAAATAATTTGATTCCATAAAACTGAATGCTGTAGCAGACAGCAGTGGTTGTACCCTATGGCGAGTGGTCAAGGGACTCATTTGAAAGAATTTGCTTGGTATATCTGGTAATTTAACAAATGGAAACAATTGTGTCTCTTAATTTTTTTAACCTCCCCCGCTCACCGAAGACAGAGTGGCACCTCTTCATAAGACTATATGAAATCAGGAGGAACACTGAGCATTTATAAAGGATGGACTTAATAAGCTGTTGAGTGACAAAGCAGCATGGTAAAGAAAATTAGCTAAAATGCCTCTATGAAAAGGGCAGCAAAGCTGATAAAAATATTTGGTTATCTCCTTAGGATAGCTCATATGAAAGCAGTTTGTCAAATAGGAACTGAAAGGGGGTATGATAAAAGATTGTAGCACTATTAAATCTGCTTTTCAGGATTTCTATACCTATTATGTCATATCACATCCCAATATAGAGAGAACACAATAATATTTTTAAAAGTGAAACTGCCATTTATATTGGAAGATGCAATTAGATTAGAAGACCCAACATCTCAAATGGATACTGAAATATCTACTTAAAAAAAAATTAGGAAGAATGTATTTCCTTTACTGAAACTTTTAAAAGGGTAGTCCCAAGGAAAGTAAAAAGCTGCTGTTACATTGTTATTCAAGGAGATAGAACCTATATATTACAGCTGGTCAAAATTTTGCGATGGGAAAGTTTTCTGCTAGAAAATGTTACTTTTTTTTTAAATCAACTTTTTTGCAAGAACACTTTGTGAGTATTTTCCCTGGAGAAAAAATCAAAACAAATCATTGTGCTTATATTTTTCTATTAAAATTGTTTTTAGCATAATAGGTTTAATATTTTATACTGTTATATTTCAGTGTTAGCAGAATGAAATATTATAATGGTTCTAAACAGAAATTTTTCAGAACTTCTATCCTTCAAAAAACTTTACTCTTTTTTGCTCTTACTGGAAATGAAAACAATTTTAGAAATGTCCTAATTTCCTATAGAATGGAAATTCCTGTTTCTGACCAGCTCTACTACACATTATTGTGGTGTGTAGTAACCAATTGCTTTTTAAATATAAATTTTAAAATCATGTTAAAATATAAACAGCAAGAATAAGCAAACAGCCTTTACTATTGGTGGGTAATATTCAGATTATCGATTACCTACAATTTTCTTTATCTCTTTGGCCTGGTTAAAGAAACAGAAACATGTCTGATCACCTTGATGCATAGACTTTGATATGGATGAGTAGCTAATTTTAATGGACTATTTTAAATGTGTCTTTGTCCCAAATTTAGAAAACCAGTAACAGACCATGTACATCAAAATATATTATTCTAGACTGGGATTTAGGAAACTTGAGTTCATTTTGTGGCAATCCATAAACTTGGATAAATTGTTTAATATATCACATGCTTCAGTTACACATCCTTAAATGGGATAATGATTTTCTATGCCAAGGGAGTTTTGTGAGGATAGACTCCATTAATATTTTTAGGGAGCTTAGATACTATGAGACAGAGAACCATATAAGTATCTAGCAAGATAAATACAGAAAAAGAAAAGTACATTGTCATCCATTCTCTTTGTTGTAGGAATAGAGTCACTACTTTGAAAAATTAGTTGGTAGAGCTATCTTTCTATAATACATGGCTCTAGTTCAAGCAAAAATTCTGCCCTTGATGTGAGAATTACTCAGTGAGATTTTTATGGTCTGTGTTAAATGGGTCAAACTAGATGATCCCCGTACTCCCTTCTGGTCTTAAAAATCTATGTATTTTACACAATGCAAAATTGAAACTGAAGAACAAAACCAGGTTTGAAAATAGATGGTGTGTCCTAGCTTGCACAGCTCTTATCCTCACTACCCTCCAGTTCTCCAGGTGCTACTATAATTAGCTTTAGTAAAGTATCAGTGCTGGTTTTTGAGGATTTATTTTGTAACCTATCATCTATATTAATAAATCAAAGCAGGAGGTTGAAAGCTTCATGCAATTTCTAATGGAATGCTACAAAAATTAAATACTTAATGTGTATGTAATAGATAAATCAGATTACATGTATGGCCCAGATCTGCTGTTGTACTCAGTGTCTCCCTGACCTAGCCACAGAATGGGAGAGTGAAGAAGAGGGCTACAGAGGAGCTTGTTAGGTGACCAAATTGTTGAGATGGTTCTATGCAAGTTGAGGCATGGGGTAGCTTGGAACAGCTTTGGGGCTGCTTTAGCATATGCCTTTTCATAACATTTCCAAAGATCTATTTGCCCTGCCTATACCACTCCATTTTTTTGGCCCATCTGGGTTATTGGAAAAGAGGAAGACAGTGTATTCTATATTTTACTTACACACGCGCGCGCACACACACACACACACACACACACACAGGGATATTCACAGGGATATCCACATCTGGCACCATTTTTTGCCACCACAGTGTTTAAAATAATTGAGAAAGCAGCTTAAAAGAAAGTGACACAAAATATTACACTATTCTGTTGGAGTAAGTAGTGTTGTTTCAAAATAATGTTGCTGTGTAGATGTACCCTAACAGGAAGTGTAATATTTTGTGAAATAACTTAGTCCACATCTATGCAGCAGGTAATTATTTGGAAAGAATGTTGAAATATTGTCAAGTTGCAGGGCTTCTTACACCGACTCCTGTAACCCTCATTGTACAAGGAGTAAGGGAAGTCGGAGGAAGAGTGCTCTACTTTGAAATAAGTGCTATGTAGACACTCCTATTGCGAAATAAGCAATTGACATAGCTGAAGTTGTGTAACGTATTTCCAGTTATGCACTCTTGTGTAGACACACCTGGAGAGAATAAAGAGACGACACAGGATAATATGACATAGGAAGGGACTTATTATTTAATTTAATTCCTGGACACTCAAGGAATGTGATTTCAGATAGAATATATTAAATATTACATAGTTTGAATAAAAATATCAAAATAAGTTAAAGAATAAGCGGGGAAATCTTTTGACTTAAAAATGATTTACACGAGGAGCATTATCACTGGATGGAAATTCAATGGAAACTGTAAAATGCTTTTAGAGCTTTTTGAAAAAAAAAGTCAAAATATTTTCAGGGAAGAATGTCTCTTAAATTGAAAACAGAAAATATTTGTAAAAAACATTTTTCCCCCAAAACATAGACTTAAAGCCTGACTAAAAATAACCTTTTTTCAAAATCCAAAAGCAAGTTTCTTCTTCCATACACCCACATTTTCTTGCTGCTTTCCTCTCTTTTCTAATGAAAATAGGACAAAAAAGAAAAAAATAATGGAAAAAATGACAAATGTGTCATTTTCATTTCAAATTTTAATGGAAAATATATTTATAGCTTTTCCCAACCAGCTCTAATAGATTCTATTATACACTGGGAAGTCTGTAGTGCATAAAATTACAGCTTCAGAAGCAGTGCTAGAAAGATTACAATAAAGAAAAGAACTTAAAAAAAACTGTTTCCCAAAGATACAGAAGTATTGATAAACAAATATAAATGTTACCAATAATACTATTGGAATCAGAAGTATAAAATCGTCCCAGATATCGTCATATTTGAAATACCAAATATTAAAACAGTTGGAGTAAAACCCACCAACATTATCAAATGTTCTTTCTAGCCCTTAAATGTACTACTGTAACAACCTGGAAGTTTGTGGTAAAGAAACTTGGTGATGAAATTCTTTGTGGAGTCACCAAAGACACAAATTTATACCAGTTGAAACGGATTCAGTTCACAATTTCAACCCCTGAAAGAATCCATTCAGACGAAAGAGTCAATGTGAATGTGTTGGGGTGTACTCCCCCCGCACTGAACAGGAGGGGTTAACAGTGTCTTGAGAACAGAGGAGGCCACTTCCCTTTTACCCTACTGGGCATGCTCCAGCTACACTGCTACAAAAGAGAACATGCCTGCTCAATTGGTGCTGGCAGCCAGATGGAAAGGCTGTGTCTGGCCAGATCCCTGCAAGCCTCAGTGAAGGCCCAAACACCAACATGTTACCATACAGGACAAAGACCCAATGCATCTAGAGACCACGCAGGATTCAGAAGCAGGTGAGAGTAACCAGATCCCAGAGGAAGGAGGGGAGGGGGAGATGGAGATCCACAAATGCACAGAGACATTGGAAACAGGAAGCAGCCCAGGGATGGCAACGGCTACAGGGTGAGTGAGCCACCATTGGAGAGTCACTGTGTTGCCGCAGGAATTTCCCCGCTGACTTAGTGGCTAGAGCAAGCCACTAACAGGGCCCTGGGCTGGGGTCTAGTGCAGTGGGAGGGCCTTGGACTCCTCTGCCAGGGGTTGTAAAATGTTCCCTTATTTATTACCCCTTAAAATAGACTTGGACCATTGGGTCATATTAGAATTATGGACTTGTGCTACCCTGCTAATAGGGGTTAGGGTTTAGATTATGACCATCGGGTCATGTTGAGAATACTGAACTCGGCTGCCCTGCCAATAACGGTGAGATATAGGTTGGGACCCAGGGGCTAGAGGACAAGAGTAATCCGATGGGCATGAGAGATCACAGGCACTGGCTTGGGGGAAAAAACGGCAAATGCAGGCATGACAGGGCCTGGTGAACATCCCCACCACGCCCTGGACAAGGTCCTCACTTCAGCCTTGTGACAACAGATCCCTATGCACCACCTAAACCCACAAAATAGGTGTCAGATGGGACTTAAGTCATGAATAGACTTTCTGCACTGGGATGAATTTAACCCAGAATGACAAACTGTGCAATGGATAGCATGTGATGGGCAAGGACCTTCAATTTGTTTCTTTTCCAAATAAATAAAAGAAGCTTAAATATATGGACTCTTTAAATTATGGAACCAATAATGTTCAAATTGTGCAGAAGTAGAGAGATCAGAAAAATGAATTGATGAACACGTTAAACTGAAATTGGACAAGTAATAATTCTATGTCCTGAAAAGAGTAAAAATTTGAAAGCGTCAGGGGACTAGAATGGAGAATTCTCCGTTGGCTGCATATTTCATAATGCACAATAGCAACAATTTTATTAAGCATCTGCTTTTTAAAAAATGTTAGCTTAGTTCTCCAAATATGGAACAGGGGAGTTATAGCCAAGTTTAAAGTAGAAAATTCAAGTTTAAAGTTCAAACATAGTATATCAGAAAAAAGAGGATCATACCTGATTGTTTTGAAATGCATGGCTATGGCTTCATTAATAAGCTACATTTTAAATGATAAAATTGTAATCAAAATACGAGTATAAAGAAGTTTCGTGGAAGGAGAATTAATCAGGAAGAAGTTAGGTGGACAGAACACTCATTATGGAAGATACTAAGTGATACAAAATAACTTTTCAGGAGATTTCAATGCCATATGATTATCATGTCATGATTTTAATCTGAGTTTAAGTTTCTGAAACTAAATTTTGAGCCAGTTCTTGCTGTCTCTAAAATTGGTAGTAATGGCTTTATTGATGCCTGAGGTTTTAGGTCATATTTGTTACCACAATACAACTATCCACTTTTTCTAAAGCTTATGTTATTTCTTAAATTCTACTTCCATTGACTATCTCAAATAATTTAATAGATAGTTATATGCCTGTTGTATAACAGTCTAAAACACCTATAAAATTGATATGATTCACTATTAAACTGTAAAGATTTTTAAGAATAATTTCCGTAGAACCCTCCTGGTTTCATTCGTATAAAATTCTGCAGTGCTACTTCATAAGGAAAGAATACAAAGCCTTTGGAGAGGCTGTAATCAGATAAAAGTCCAACAATGAGATAACTTATGGTATAGATATCTCATAAAATAAAAACTCCTAGGACTCAGTATGCATCTTGGAAGAATTCTATATTATATTCATGCCTCCAAACTTCTTCATACTTGGTCTTATGTCTCCTATGCCTCTAATCTTCTGCACACCTGCTAATGATGTCTTATTGTTTATCCCAGTAGATGTTGTTAGTGTGTGTATTAGTGCAGTGTTCTTTATAGTCCTCTTTCACAAAATATATTAAAGTGTGAAATATCAACTTAGTAGCAGAAGGGGAAAAATAAATTTACTTGTTTTTATGCATCAGACGTCAAGTATTTATGAACGTATATGTTAAATATTTAATAGAAAAATTCAGCTACTGCTTGAAAGATAAGTTCAATATACACTATTTATGGAGTGGTTCAGCTAGGTATGTTCATCTGAAAACCATCATTTTTATCATTACTTACTTAGTGAAAGTGCACTTTACTTTCGTGCAAAGGAAAGGCAAATGGCCTGTGCACTATTTAACCCTCAAAATAGGAATGAATTATTGTAAGTGTTAAAGTGGAAAATGAGGAATATCTGGAGTTAGTTTTTAAAAGATGCACAGGCAATAAAATAGCATTAATTTCCAGTGACTGAAATCAAGTCTAATATACTACTTTAAACCTATCTAGATAACTTTCAGAACTGTGACTGAGTTAGAATCATAGAATCATAGAATAATAGGACTGGAAGGGACCTCAAGAGGTCATCGAGTCCAGCCCCCACCCTCAAGGCAGGACCAAGCTCCGTCTACACCATCCCTGACAGATGTCTATTCAACCTGTTCTTAAATATCTCCAGAGAGGGAGATTCCACCACCTCCCTTGGCAATTTATTCCAATATTTGACCACCCTGACAGTTAGGAATTTTTTCCTAATGTCCAATCTAAACCTCTCCTGCTGCACTTTAAGCCCACTTGGATTTAACTACACTTGGATTGAAGATTCCTTTTTAATATTCCTGAAACTCCTTGTACTATAGACCTTGTCAATCTACGTAAAGTGAGGGAAATAGACATGCTGAATCAATGAAGTTATATAAACTACATCAGGTGAAAATCCAAAGAAAAGAGTAGTAATATTAGCCAATACCTCTGAAGGTGAATGGAATGTGAAACAAAAAATATATTGATTTTTTTTAAAAGACTTACTAATTAATTAACATTCACGTTCTGCAAACACATGTTTAACTTTTTAATACAGTGAGAAGTTCTATTGATTTCATTAGGGCTAGTCTTGGTAGCAAAGTTAATCATTCATATGTATGCAGGATTGGGGCCTAGATGTTTCCCCTTCCCCATAAAATTCAAGTTTTCTTATCCCCTGCATAAGAACTTTTTAACTCTTAGCTATTGACACTATTTTCCTTTTCTTCTCAATAACCTGTCAGCCAAGCTTTCTTTCAGTTCTATTTGTCTCTCTCACCTATTGCTGATGCCATGTGTGGCCTTCATGTTGCTCCATAAGTCTAGAAACATGTCTCGGTTCATATTCTCATGGTTTGCTCTCTCTCTCTCTCCTCTCCCAGATTTCATGGAATAGCTGTGCTTAGTGAGATATTCCAGATCTGACTCTCAGACTGTGTGTACACTAATTGATCTATTGGAAAAAGGTACGCAAACTGCGAAGTGCGATTTGCGTACCTTTTTCCAATAGTTTTTTGGAAGAGGCTTTTCCAAAATGTGGTCAGTCTACACTGGGTCAAATTTTGGAAAAGCTTCCTCTGTCAGAAGAGCCCTCCTTCTTCAAGGGAGGAGGAAGACAGGGCTTCCGAAAGAGCGTCTCTGCACTTCTGGGGAAAAAAAAAAAAAGCAGAGGAGCAGACACGTTATCCTGGAAAAACCCTGTAGTGTAGACATAGCCTAAGGGGCTATACAAGGTTGTTCTAAAATGCATAACATTATAGCCCATTCCATAACTGTGTATGTGTTTGTGACTGTAACCATTGTCTTTCATTATCCCATTCTCACTTGTTTCTTGTTTGTTGCATCATGCCTAAAATCAGATTGTAAACCCTCTGGGATAGGGGACACTGCATTTGTTCTGAAATATATAATATTTTTAATGACCATATGTTGTCCAAGGCGTGTTCAATATAGTATTGAACCTGCATTTTTCTTTAGAACATAAGCCTCTTGGGGCAAGACCCTATTATTTTTATGGTACAGTTCACCCATTGTGTAGTAGTACCATATACACTTCTACTGGTATAAATATTAGTCTATTTACTACAGAATTTTCAGAATAACTAGGCTCTCTCATCTGGTTTTCTAAATTATAAAGACTGCTGCTAATTATTCTATACTTAATTTTAGAAACCATAATTAAAATGCACTAACATTTGTCATCCTATTAGGTTAGAACTGTGTAGCTTTATTTGAATAGAGTGATTTCTGTTGCAAATGGATTGTAACTAGAAACAATCCCTCTATCCCAGTAAAAACATATCTGCTAAAACAGTGTAAAGAGACCTTCATACTCTATGGGGATTATTTTTTATTGATTTGGTAATCAAGAATCTTTTATCTACAGCAGAGATGAGAGAAAAGCTTTGCTAGAATTTGATAGTGCTTAATTGATAGAAATGAATTGTGTTCTAAGACTCTAATCATCTAAAACAGCTATGTAGGTGTATTTTTTTTTCACATTGTTCCCTGTCACCGATCATTGTACTTCTTTCCTGGCAATGGTTCAACAACCAAAAGAGAGAGGGGAGATGGCATTCCATACGTGCAGCTAGTTGGAAACTGGAAAAATTACAGATGCTTATGGGTCTCTTTATACCATAGGAATCTGTCTTATAACTCCATCACTTAACACTAGCAGCTAGCTAATGTCATCCTTGCTTAAACACTGTCAATATAAGTGTGGAAGAGGGGCATAGAGATCTTGTGAGATGATATAAAGGAATTGCCAAATATTTTTCTATCTTTACTTGTTAGCCAAACATCAACCCTGGTGAGCTACCTTCCTATTTTATTTCCAATATCGAATTTTCAGAGAAACTTACCAACCAAAGTTCAATAAAACAGCAAAATGAGAATTACATGGGTATATTCATACCTGAATAGCATTGCTGTACTTCTGCTAGTTTCTATATTGCCGAAAAAAAGCCAAAAGCTTTTCTTTTCTTTTTTTAATATCAATGTTCTCTTTTGTGATCCCAGTGAGAGGGCTTTACTAAAGCAGGCATAGTTTAATACAATTCAGTGGGAAATTCCTGTATGCCTTCGGACTCCTCATTAATACTCTCTAGCTTTTCATTCTGAAATAGGGCATTTTGCACATTTTTGTAATTTATCCTTACTAAATCCAGAGACTGGCATTAAATTATCGTTAATTGATAATTTATTGACCTGTCATCAACTTACCTCTGTTTATTCGGACTGCCAAACTGAGGTATTACTTACATAGTTGCTTTAAGTCTAGGAGGTGCGAAAAATTTGCTTGGCTTCTCTTCCTGCTCCCAGGAGGAGTACATCAGATGGAAAAGAGCATATTAAGGCTCTGTATGTAAAAATATTACAAGCAGGCATATTTAGTACAAAGACTGTTTCTTTGCCAAAGGATTTGTCTTGATGTTTGTGGTTGCATGTTAGATGTGTGCTGCTAACCAAATACCAAAGAATTCTAACTCACTCTGATTTGCCCTGTTTAATGTTATTCTGTGAAGGCATTAATAAATAATAGACCCTCCCAGGTACAGTAAATTTTAAATGTACCACTACATAACATATCCCCTGTACATCATCATTTTCTGAGGATCCATTTCAATTTTTTGTGAAAGAACAAAAATCTTAATCTTGTAGATGAGAAAAATCCAGCCTCCAATAACATGTACTGCTTTTCATCCTCAAAGCCAGAATTCATCCTTTACCAGAATTAGCCAATTAATCCTGCTGGCACTTTAGTTTGAGGAGAAAACTGCAGTGGTAAAATTTTCTAAAGCAACTCCTTGATTTAGAAGCCTAAATTTTTTTCCCCAAAAAAGGTACTTGAGGCCAGATTGTCAATGGTATGTAGACACCTAAAGATGCAAAAATAGTGTCTACTCAGTTTTTTAAAAGCACTTAATTCCCATAAGTGCCTGAGCTGCTTAGGTATTTCAGAACATCACTCTAGGTGCCCATTTTCATCTTTTGGGGCCTAAATACCATTGAAAATCTGCACTTTAAGCATTCAGCCTATGTCTCTACGCCTTTCAATGAGGCTTCCAAGTGCAAAAGTTTCTTTTGAAAATGAGACTTGATAGTCAGTGGTTTTCAAACTTTTTTTCTTGCGACTCAGTAGGGAAAAATCATTTATACCCCTGACCCAATTATATCTCTTCAGAGTCCCCACCCCCCGCAGAGCTCCCATGCTGCTGCAGGTGAGCTCCCCCCGGCAAAGTTCCCCGTGCACTTGCCGGAGAGCTCCCTCGTCTCCTCTCCCCTTGCTGTAGAGATCTGGCTGCTGACCCAGTGACCCATGTCCTTCAACCCAGTACTGGGTCACAACTCTAAGTTCCTTAGGGGTTTTTGAAAAGTTTAGATATGAGTAAAAGGTGTATCGTTTTCCTGTACTACGGTAGAAATTGTCAGACTTTCTTCAATATGAGGTTTTGCTTTGTGTTTTCGTTGTTTGCTTCATTTGCCACCTCTAGAGAAACACGGCAAGTGATATCAACAGATTTTGCCTCTGAGCTAATAAGTTCTGAGGGAGATATATATTTGATGTACAATTTGTTGGCATTTAGCTGGGTTTATATGCATATGTAATATAGCCATCTCATCAACCATGCATACATAAAAGTTCAGTTATTTAAATGAAAAGCAACCGCAAGTAATTGTGTATTCTCAAATTCATTTGATAGCTTAACAAAAAGCAAGGGAAGAGTTTTGGGAGAGTGCGGGGGCTACAGCAGCCATGCGCTCTGGGACATGGCTTGTTTTCTATCGTGTTCCACTGATTATTGGGGATTGAACAGAAAGTAGTTGATTTCCATGTAGGCTTCTCACACATAGCTGGTGAGACCAACAAGCTGTGATAGGCATGCACAGAATCCAAGTACTTTCCCCTCATTCCTCGATAGTCAAGGGAATGGGATGAAAAGCAAGCCATGTTTGGTATAAACAAAACCAAAGCCCTCCATCCCCCCAAAACTCTGCCCTTGTTGTAGACTACCCTAAAGCTAAGACACCTGAAAAGAAGTGGCTGGATTTTCCAGAGCTGCTGAGCCATTGGTGTCGCCCAGGGTTGAACATGTGGACAAATGTACTTAGTCCTTATTTCTATGCTTTCTTGCAAGGATGTCCCAGCTAATTTTGTTTCTCTATTCTACTGAGCACCTTTAATGTTTCCTGCTGAACAAGTTCTGCTGTTACTTTGCTTCTCATGAGGGTATGTCTGCACTGCAACTGAGGGGTGGATTTGCATTAGCTCAGCTCAAGCTGGCACGCTAAAAATAACAGTATATAAACATATATATGTGCTATATGAACAGCAACTCCGGTTAGTTTCCTGAGCCTGGATTCTGGGTAAGGCAGACTTGAACTCAGGTGGCTAGTGTTGTGTATTGGGTTGTGGACATAGATCTTGTTGTTATAGTAACTGAGTTAGGTCACTGGGGTCAGCCCAGCTGGTTTGGGTTTGTTCTAGTTAGTTCTGTGCTATGCAATAAAACGGACACTTGCAACTACTCAAGCTTTCTGTATTTCCATTGATTTCTTCCTATATTGTGAAACTCCACACAACATAACAGCTAGCATGTTCCACAATATTTTGGTACTTTTGTACACTAGGGCAAGCTGAGCTAGCACAAATCTGTTCACGAATCACATCTCCCAGCTGCAGTTTAGATATACTCTTTCAGCCTGGACTTATAGGCCTTTCTTATGAATGGAGCTGAACTTATTCCTGGCTTGGATCAACCTTATTGGGACAGGATTCTGTACTTCATGGCTTTCACTTCAATCTAGAGGTGGATAGAAGTTTTCCAACAAAACATTTTTTTCTTTCAAAAATGTCAGTTTTTCAAAACTGAAACCATTAAGAGGAAAGGGTTAGTTTTTGACAAATCTCTCAATACAAAACAACTTTGGACAAAAAGGATTTTGTAAATTGTCAAAATGCTCCTTTTTGACATTTTCAAAATGAAAATAAGTTTTTTGTTTTCTTGTATTGAATTACTATTGTTTTGAACTTTTAATTTATACCTAAATTCTAAAAATTCAAAGATTAAAATTCAAACAACCTATTTTATTATAGTAATTTCAAAATATTTCTATTGACTTCATCCAGTTTTTTTAGACTGTTGGTTCATGAAAAGTCACAAAGTTGCCTTTTCTTCCAGATCTGCCACAAAACACAAACTGTTGCAGAATTGAAAAACTCATTTCTGGCCCAGCTTTGTTGAAATCTAACCCAATACTCTGATTCATGGTGATTTATCATCTCCTTTCAAGGTGTGGAGGCTTATTCTATTCCTTCACGAGGCATTTTTGTGAATTTACCACTCCCATGCTCACCCCGAAAAAAACCAGACTAAATCTTAAATGTCATAACAAGAACAACTCATTTAAAATTCCTTTCCATTTTTTCTTAATTATCAAATCTAATGAAAGCCCTTTTAATACCTACACATGGAAAAAAATAGGTAAATTCAGTGCAAAATTATTGGTACACTTTCCCAGTTGAGAAAAGGTAGATATCTTACATTCTACATCTCCCTTATATTTGAAGTACTCACTGGTCAGCATAGGATCTTGTTCATCTCTGACCCATTTGAAGATCAGACTGCCCTTATCTACCCTCTGAAGCATTTTTGCCCACCCTTTCTCTCCTCTTTTCTTGTATCAGCAAGTTTTTAAAGTAAAAGTTATGGTCTCTCTTATTGTGTAAGGAGTAAAAGAATTTCTCCTTAGAGGTTAACATCCTAACCATAGTGTTTGTGCTTTAATGCTGTAATGATAGTTTATATGCTCTTGATCTTCTTTGTCTTGTCCCACTTCGCTAAGTTCTATTGTTTGTCTATTCAGCTGCACATTCAATAAGAGGAGTGCATTGGTCTACCTTGATACTATCTCCAATATAAGGGCTGGGAATGTAATTATTCTGGGTAAGGAAACTTCACTCTCCCCATACAAAGGCATTGAGGCCCAGATTTTTAAAGCTATGAAGGCATTGCTGTGCTCAGTGACGCAATACCTACCTGATTTAGGAAACTAAATCTCATATTTTCAAAAGAGATTTAGGCACTTGAGACTAAATGTCATAAGACAAATTACTACCACTGCACAAATCTTAATTTTGTGGTGCATCAGAATTTCAATATAGAGGTTTGGACTTTGGCCATTTTTTATTATTTATTTTGTGTTTTGTAATGGTTTTTATTGTAAAATGTCTCAACCTTATCAAGGACAAGTGGATACTTTCTCCACTTCTGGTTTTACAAAGTGAGCAATAGAAAAAAAAATTGGACTCTTGTGGTTTGTGCGCCAAACTCTGCTACATTTCAAAAACTTGAGTCACGGTTGTATATAATCTGAAAAGATATTATCCCTTATCTGCTGTATTAATTTCAGAGTAAAATTCTGAAATTTTAAATTAATTAAAAGTGATTTTGATGAGGAAATAAATGTATTATAACCTTTTACTCCAAACATGCTTAATTATATATGGTATTCATAACACTACTAGAATGCAATCATCTCTGGCATGGCACTGAAGTAACTATTAAGCATAACACACAAGAAGGCCAAAAGGAAAAGTTTTGTCCAAGAAATCAGGGACACGATCATATTTTTAGATTAACGTACTTAACATTTATGGAAAGTCAACAGGCCTGCTTTTTAATGTCTCATTTGAGAGCCACTACATACAATAAACTTCATGGAATTCAATATGCTTATTTCAGAAAGAAAGAGCAACTCTAGCCAGGTCTATACTAGACTCAGAATGTTGGCTTAAAGTATCTAACTCTAGTCACATAAATAACGTAACTGGAGTCGATGTACCTTAAGCCGAGCTTGGTGCAATCTTCACAACAAGAGGTCAATGGCAGCAAATGCTCCTGGGCTTCCCTTGCTCCTTGCAAAGAGTAGTAGTACAGCACTGACTGGGTGTGCTCTCAGCATTGGATCTAGCAGGTCCTTGCTAGACTCACTAAATCAAATGCCAGAAGATCGATCTTCAGTACAGCAAGTGGATACGTGGCCTCTGTTGGATTGCTGCCTTGCTGCTCCTGTATACAATAATGCTTTATAAGCCAGAGCAAAGTTCATTTTAACACAAATCCTGCAGTTACCCCTTCTGGTAAAATATATGCATCTGTCATTGAAAGTAACTAACATATGAGACCAATTTGAAAAGCTCAGTCACTCCAGTTGAAGCCATTAAATAGAGAGTAATGATTTTTCCTTTTTTTCCATTATTTGTAAATCCTTGTTATTGCCTTTGCTAATGATGCATCTATCCTCTTTATTATACACTTGATGTGTGAGTAAACATGCCAGTGATTTGTACAATAAATGTATTTCTAATTTGAGATCAAGAAACCAGCCAGGTAAATATTAGAGAATATGTTCAGCTTCTACAATCATGGACAGTTTTTTCACACCATAATCCTCAGAGATGTGCCAGAACCCTACCCACTGGATTCCATTGTTTCCCAATGCCATGCTTCTCCGTCCCTCTGAGTTTCGTATTTCTCCTCTGTTCCTCTCATCATGCACCATAAACAAATACGACTTTCACACTATTGTATAACTGAAGTTTCTACATATTTTAAGTGGGTATATGTGTAAACTATTATACATATGCAGACATGCATACGTCTAGGTAAATATTTACATTTCATAGTACTTTCATTTCAAGATGTGTCCATAACTCCTTAGGCTGAGTCAGGTTTTTTATGCTTCTCCTTAGGCTGAGTCAAGTTCTTGAAGCAGGAAGAATCACCCTCATTTGCTGAGGAAGGGTTGACTCTGCTGCATGGCTGGGATTTTAATAACCCATCTGGATAGGGAGGTTGCACTTAGGTTTGCCAATTCTCTCATTAGTCCTGGAACTTTTAGGGGAAGAAGATGCTGTTCACTGTTGATTTTCCTAATTGGACCTAGTTAGCAAGGCAGCACTATAGAGATCTCAGCCTCCCCAGAGTGCCAGCCAGCAACACCTTCCTAACACCTTACCTTCCACTGATGCTCTGCTGCCCACTCCTGTAGGGTGAATGTCAAACCCTATAATCAAGACTCTATCATAGGGTGTAGTAAGGCTACAAAAAGCCACCCTGTGACCATTTCATTGAGAACATGGGGAAAGAGGTTCATGTAGAACATGTACACCGTCTTTGTCGCTTGCGATAGCCTAAAGTCTTGTGATTGTCTGCCTGCGGCCCTGAGAATTGACTGCTTAACATTGTAGGGATGGTGAACCCCACAAGAATAGAGCCACTATTCAGTGTAGATCCCAAAACTACAGCCTACAGTGAAGTCACAGGCAATGGTGAGGAGCTTGAGAGACTATTCTCGAAACTGTACAGGCTTGATGACTTGACTGGACTAAACCAAATAAGTCAGGCTGATAAAACAGCTGATCATTCTGAGTGGTTGCAAAGGAAGATGATGCAGATGCAGTATCCATAAGTGTGATGCCAGAACTGAGGTTCGTTGGCTGTAATTGATTTTAGAATAGAGGGCTGAACCAGGAGTCACCAGTTCTCAAAGCAGATAAGTGGTAGCTTTTGGTGGCCTAGGAAAGTTCTGAAGAATACCATCAAGTCATATCCCATATCCATTGTCTTTCTTCAATTTTCTTACTGTCAGCTCTCCAATCTAGATCCCTCTCCTCTTCTACAGAATCTCATGATGATTACCATTCATGAGCGGTTGGTCACCTGGATATACAGCCATGGTAGAATGGGACACCTAGGACAACCAGACCCCAAATAACCTGGAAAAGAACCTCTATGAGGGTTTATAAAATACCCTGGTTATTATGTATTTGTATGACGTGTCTTTCTCTCGCTTAGCCCTGCTCCATTGTTTGTTGTAACCACTTTTTTTTGTTCATTGTGTAATTTTTAGGCCCCAATCTTGAACTTGATCCATTTGCATGGAACAGGAGTAGCCATGTAGTGTCGCACTGAACTTGACCACACTCGGCATGAGTTTAAGACTTTGTGCTAATGGATCTAAATGAAAAATTCAGGCTTTAGATTGTGAGCTTTTTGAGACAGGAGCCATGCCTTTCTTTAGTGGCTGGCTAGCACCTAGCACCCTATTTAGGGGGTTGGTGATTAATTAATGTTGCGTTCTGTTATGTAGGAGAGTTGAGATTTGAACTTTTCTTTATCCTGGACAGGCAACTGGTATTTCATTTAATTTTTGTTCTTGCAGAAAATGTATGCTATATTTCTAAGACTTCTTTATGCTTGGGGGGAAATATTCAGTTGAAGAAGGCTAGAGGACATGATTCATCCAAATTTGTTGCTTACTTTATTGAAAAACTAAAGAATATATTAAAAAGGAAAAAAAGGAACTCTTGTTATTCAAGTTACAAAATGTAGCATATTTGTCTTCTCTGCTTTTGGATGAATCTGAATCAAGAGAAGCAATTTAGGATTGGTGTCTAGATGTACCTTGAGGGATGGATAGCACATGTAAATATACCCTAGCTAGAGTAAGTACTGGAGGAGAAAAGCCAAGACAGCACTGGCTTCGGCACAAGATAGCTGTGGTTACTCAGGGTTCCAGGCAGCCTTATAGAGCCTGCACCAAAGGAGGTGCTCTTCCAACATCACTGCTCCAGTATCTGAGCAACAGGTTGGACCTCCCTGGCTGGTCCAGCACCCTCAGGACCCGCCCCATCCCAAATAAGGGAAACTGCCAGATCAGGGGAGGCCCCTGCCACCAGCATCCCAGGACACTGCCCCTCCCTCTGGCTGGCTCTGCTCCAGCCCTGATGCTACAGGCCTTAGGCTTGGCTTCTGTCAAAGGCTGGGGCTCTATGGAATGGAGCTCTCCAATCGCCGCTACCCTGCTTCTGTTGGGCATTGGGCTCCACAGCTGCCCCACCAGGTCGCAGCTCTGTGGCTGCCCCACTGTTGTCACGCTGGGGCAGGGCTCTGCAGCTGGCCCACTGTGCTGTGCCAGGTTGGGGCTCCGTGGCCGCCCCGCTGCTCGCTGCTGCCATTCTGGATCAGGGCTCTGAGGCTGCCCTGCTTCTGCTGCACCCAGCTGTAGCTCCCCAGGAAGGGGCTCGCCAGTCCCTATGGTGGGGTTCTCTACTGCTGGACTCCTGACTGGCTTGCACTCCGGGGCACTGGGGCTCCCTGGTCCAGCAACATCCGTGATCCTGCCAGACCACGGATGTTGCCAGACTAGTGAGTCCCAGATTTAGGAGGCTCAACTGTAGTTAGATTAAAACTAGCTTGGGTATGTGTAAACCGCCTGCAATCACACTCCATGAGTGCAGCGTAGAGCATACCCTCAGAGTGAAGAACAAAGCAAAGGCCAGCTCAATGGGCAGAAGTTGTTTTACTTGCAGAACTCCATATAATTTATTATTTATAGCCTCCCAGGTACATGGGGGAAAGGCTTTTTTCGGCTCACTTTTAGCTGTGTTTAATGATCTTGGCAAGGTAGGCAGTATATCCATCAGAGCTATTTATGGACAAAGGCTTTTTATATTTAAGACAATGAGTAATTCATTGAATGAAATCATCTAGAGGATTTTAGGACACAGTTAAGAGTGCTGTTAGTCCCAAGATGATTGAGCAGAAAAGACTTTCCAGGAACAAGAGCTTTTAAAATGTCCAGCAGCTATTATTAATTTCTTGGGTATGAATACGAACATGAATGTTTTCTAATGAATATGGAAAATGTAGTGGGCTAGATTCACGAGAGTTTTGCTTTTATTCTAGTGCTGTCTTTCTCCTCTCTCCCAGGCTCTCATAAGCCCATGCAACATCTAACTTAAGATTCCTGGGGTTGTTTCCGGCTAGGAATATCACCCTCTTCCTTTCCTAAGAAATTGGACTACTCTAGCTGGTATGTCCCAGGGCTGCTTCTGATTTCCTGTGCAGTGTCTGAGCCTATCGCCAAACAAGATGGATACACGGCAGCTCTAAGATGATGCTGTGGTGGTGGTTGTTTTTTGGCTAATCGTACTGTCCATTATAGATTACTTCGACTTGTCTTTTAAAAAAAGATTATAAACGCCTAACTAGTTTTGTAAATGCTAAAACTGCACAGAGAAGTGTACTTGCATGAGGAAAATAATACTACAAGGCTGGTCCATTCCTACTTGACATGAGTTATGTCCGTTGTTTATCCAACCCATTTGTTTGCGTCTTGCTTTATTCCTTGTAAGACAACGAATGTATTGTTTTCCAAAGTGGGTTACGACCCAAAGGTAAGATATGACCCAGTCTCGGCAGGCATGTAGGACTGTTGCCCTTCATATATCTTTCCACTCTCCTCCCAACACTGACCCATCAACACATCTCCTGGGCACGTAACTCCATCCACTTGACCTGCCTGACGGAGCCTACATGGAGAGTTTAGGGGAAAGGACTGTAAGATGTAGATTTTCATGGAGAAGGAAGCTGAGGTTGGGAGAGCAGCACAGGCACTGCTGGAAGGCTTCCTCTTCCCTTCCTCAGTCTCTGTCTTGCAGGCAGGAGTCAGGGGTTGCTATTTTGTAGTGGGAATATTGTGGCCTACACCCATCCCCTGTGCATTAAGCTGTCCTCTCCATCTTGGTTGTCGGTGGTATGGTGTGGGTGTGCTGTTTTGCAGTGGGGGGGAGGTGTCAGGGAGCTTTCCTCCCCAAGGCAGTGAGTTGTCCTCCTCCCACTCCCATCTCAAATACCTGTGCTAGGAACTGCACCTGCCCTGCATTGCAGCCTCCGCATGGTGCACTCCCCAGTCATCTATCCTTCCTCAAGTGGAGCATGAAGTTGTCGCTGGGAGCATCCTTAGCACACCCGCTGCAGCCAGACTCTCTTTAGGCATTTTGCCTGCCTTTTCCCCAAATTTGGAGTTTCCCCCACCCTGCACACCCACCTCCATGTGACTGCCCCACCCCTTCTGAAACACTCTTATCTCTTCATATGCATCAGCCCAACCCACCTCATCCTTTCTGCTTCCCCCATGAACCATCTGTCAGTGTGCTCCGTCTTGGACTAAACTGGTATTGGTATTGCCCTCTGCTCCAAGGCCAAGCTGGGGGTCTCTGGGGCAAAATGCCTGTCTGGCTGGGGAAATAGATTGTTTCCTTTCTCTGCTCCTCCTTACCCCTCCCAGCTGGAGGGGGTGCTCCATAGGGTCAGTCTATAGACTGACCTGGTGCTGTGGCAATCCCAAAGCCAAACAGAATGTGCCAGGCCTGCCACCAGTGTCAGGGACCTCAGTAACCCCCTCCCCCTACCTGCACCTCTGGAGGGGGGGGGCAGAGGTCAGAGGACCTTCCTTATCATAAGGTTGGGACATGGCGCTTTGGCTTGATTCAGGGGGTGAAGTCAGGGCTTTTGGCCCTCACAAAGGAAAGAGATTCTGGGCATCTATGTGGTGCACTGCATCTGTCCTCAGGCCTCAACCCAGAAGGGCAAGGGTCATCGGGGCAGGGAAAGACAGCCCCCTGCTGGTACATATGATCCATAGGTATGTAATTAAAATTGCCACTTTTCCTCGGGAAGTGATAATAAAGGGCTGCAGTGTTTATTGCACAGGTGGCCTCAGGGAAGAAAAGTCTGGGAACCCCTGGTCTATAGGAATATTTTTTCCTGTGTAATGACTTTATCTTCAAAATATATCTTCCCAGAATGAGCGCATATCATTAATTGTAATGTATTCAACACATTTGCTGCAGTAGCACCTAGAATCCAACCAGGTCAGAAAGCTGCACTTGGCCTTCTCTGTGACTAATTACCTTCATGCCAAGTGACAGATGTGAGGCCAGGGATCAGGTGAAGGGACCAGATAACCTGCAGGCTTATATCAAAGGCCAACAGAGAGACCTGCAGGAGATTCCAGGTTGGGGGGAGAAGGTGCCATACAGCAGGACCTTGTTTATCTATTTTATTTATGATGGGGTGGTTGGTTGTAACAGCTGGTTGGTTGACTTTCAAAAAACAAACCAATTCTTGAAGAATGGGACTGAAATTTTTGTTGCCATTTGTGAACTTTATTTGATGTCTCGTGGACTTTATGGCTTGAGGCCCCATGCTTGCTATTGTCCAAGTATATACAAATGGTCTCTGCCCCCCAGAGCTTATTGAAACAGACAAGATATATAAGGTATATGCACATACAGGCAATTCTATATCATATCAATAGTCTTATTTGTTCTCTTCTCCTTTTCCAATGCTTATTAATAAAACTTCTCATCTTACTATCTGCAGCCCTGTAAATTCTAAATATTAAAGGATGGAAATGTGTTTTTAGTGTTCGATCAGAACTTTCTTTGTTTTAAATATTTTAATCAGATATCTGAAGTGGGGTTTGAGGATGGTTAGAATGGGTCTTGGCCCCCTTCCCCAAACCTATATGGAAGTATCTGCTCTTATTCATCATTGTTTTTAAATGTGGTTTCATTGTGGATGGATGGTGTTATGTTTGCACAGGACTGGGTCTCAAATGAGCTGGATTCAAGTCCCCACTCTGTGCAACAGACTTGCTGCATGACTATGCACATCACTTAATTTCTCCATGCCTCGATTTCTGACCTGTAGGAAGGGATAATAAGTCTTCCTTTTCCCCACAGTTTGTCTGGGCTGTGAATATGAAGGTAGAGACTCTAACATACAATGTGTTTAGATAGAATGTAGGAAGTAGGGTCCTGATCTCAGTTGGGACCTCTAGGTGATATTGCAATAAAAATAAACACTGAGCCACAATCTGCACTCTTCAAAGCCAATAACATTTTATATTGGATTAAACTTTTGTGCAAGCTAGCAGAATCTTTGTCATCTAGAGGCACCTAAAACTAGTCTGCACAAAGCCAAAAGAATAGGGAAACTTTTTCACTGGCAATAGGACAGATTGAGTAAGTCATTTAGACTATAAAATCTTTGTTTACTCTGTTGCTCCTATACATCCCCTTCTTTCTTCTGTGTAAGGGCTGTTTGAGACAAACAGAATTAGTTCTGGTAACGTAGTCAGATGCAGACCAATGGGGGAGAGTTCACCAAAAGCTCAAGTTTGAAAATTCATTCTCTAGGCAGAGTTTGTTAGTACAAAAGTCTGGTTTACCTTGGCAAAAGTCTCCAGCTATACCTATTTCCAGGAAGTTTTAGAAGCAGCTCACTCAAATTCCAAAACCACAAAGTGCAGGCCATTCTGTACACTTGCTGCAGGCCTTGATTATGTTGCCTGTCACCCACCTCTGACAATAATAGACTATTTTTAAGTTGTTGATCCTAAGTGGCTACACGGGCTCTTTGATCCAAGGGTCTCACCCACCCATCAATCCTTCCAACTGACTTCAAAAGAGGGATTTTTGGGAGCCAATCAAAGATTCAGGAGTGCACAAGAGAAATCCATGGTAGAGAGAAGTGTTGCTTGTACAAGGCTAAAGGTTCCCGTCTTCTGCAATGCAGTCAGAGTGCTTTCTCCATTATGACATCTGCCTCCCATTGGCTTTCTACCTCTGCTGAATCTGTTCTTTTTGCATCAACAGATGCAAAACTGCAGATACATCTCAACTGCCATGACAATCACTATACTTTTCAAGATCCATGGATCCTCTGCATGTCTGTCACAACATGCTGTACTTTGCCGAGAGCCTCAAATGTCCATTAACTTCTTCTATATGGATGGAACCAAGAAAACACTCTGCTCTTGAACGAATTCACACGCAAAAAATTATAAAAGACACAAGCATCCTATCTTTCCACAGGAGAAAGTTTCTCAGTGTGATCATGCCTTATCTGCTCATTCAGTACTCATCCTCAAAGGTAACCGGTAGTACATTACTTTTAAAAAGTAAGCCTTGGAACTTAAATTCTTAACACTGCTAGACACCAAAGCCTGAACTCATTGTGGCTCATTATGATAATTTGTAGCACACACCTGCCTGCTAACCCTTCATGGTCTGTTTCAGACTGTTTTAAATGTAACAATCTAACCTTTATGCCCACTCCATTTCAATAAGTGCTCCCTCACCCTCCTCCCCGCTTCTGTTTAACAATTGGTCCCAACTTGAATTTAACTCAGATATTCTCATTTCCTTCTCTGCATCTGAAGAAGAGCTCTGTGTCGCTCAAAAGATTTCATCTTGCACCAGGAGAAGTGGCTCCAGTAAAAGATATTCTACCTCACTTACTTTGTGTGTCTATCGATCATGGCTTTCTGTGTTCAGGAGTCATGCTCCTACGCCAGGGAGAAGAATGACTTTAGAGGTCTGATGATGCTCCCACTGAAGTCAAGAGCAGAACCTCTTAGCTCCAGACTGAGGGAAGATCGCTCAAGTTGATACAGGTTCAGCTGAAAGATCAGCCTCAAAATTTTCACATCTTAGAGTTTTTGTATTTTTATTTTTAAATTACTGGATTCGAGGGTATTAAATATGATAAAGGATTTTTTTGAATTGTGTAATTTATTGTGCCCAGATAGTCTAGGACATCCACATGGAGCTTTACCAAAGCCTGTGGATAAAATTCTGATTCCACTGAAATCAATAAAGCCAGGATCTTAGACACAAAGCAGTAAATTTCTAGTTTCAATCAAAATATACATCTGCTAGTTAACCCAGTAATCTAATTTATTGCCACATACCTATGTTAATTGGCTGTTGGACCTTGGAGCTTGAAGAAAGGCAAGGCCAATTTAATATATTAAAAAATTGATTGTCCGCTTTTATGTTGCTATACTAGTCTCTGCTTTGAAATGGCCATCAAGTATCTGTAACAGGTGTACATGCCCTCCCACACAGATTCCACGTTTTTCTTCTTTGCTGCAAATAAACAGTCTCTTCCGCTAGCATGGGATGCCAGGTGAAGGTCAAGCATCAGTCTTTTTTTTTTTTTACTCAACAATTTGAAGTCTGTGAACTCTGCACTCTATATTGAATGCTTGTCTTAGTTCAAGTTGTTTCTAACTCAAGCTTTTCACCGACTGTTATTGATCTGCTTCTCCAAAAGTAATAAAACCTGTAGTGTAGCAATTCCGTAAGTACAGCAAAGTTGGGGGGGGGGAAGACTTTGAATCTTCAACTGATCTAACAGTTCCAAATCTCTTAAGACAAATTGTTCCCCAAGCTCTCAGTGTCAGTTCTGTACATATTAAATCCTCTTTCCCCAGACATTAAATCATACGCCACAAGTTTGTTAAACTCTTTTTGTGTGCTTTCATCTGTTGTACGGATGCTGCACACAGGCAAATGAGAAATAAATAATCATTTGTAATTTAGTATTATGAGAAACAGCTTGGCCACTAAATAAATTTAAGTAATTCTTTCTCCTATTTAATTTATACTCAATTCATGATTAATTCAATTTAAGGCACAGAGGGCAAACTTTTTAAAAAATAAATATGCATAACTACTTCCTTGTAAGGATCTTTCACAAATTGCATTTGTAAACTAGCCCCCTAGAGAGGAGACTAGTAAAATATATAAGTCCCTTGGGAATTTTGTTTAAAAGGGTTTTGAATTTTTTACATTCTAGCTTTGAATTAATCTCCTGTAGATAAATAATGAGGCATTGCAGTTAAAATGCATTACTCACAACCTATTTTTGGGTTTTCTTCTTGGCTCTGTTGCTGATTGGCTGTATGGCTTTGAGAAAGAATAGCCATGTGAACATTTTCAGTGGCCAGCACTTCTGGAAATTGGACCAATTCTTACGTTGTCTATGTGTGGGTATAAGTACCTAACATGAGATATCTAAATTTGAATATGTTGGCTGTAACTCCTCTGTCCATAATGTTCTTTCCCACTAATCATGCAGATGCTACTCCTAAGAGGGCTTGGCAAGAGTTCTAGTTCTACAGAGTCAAAGTGTTTCTGAGACAATGAGTCCCTCTGTTTGATTCTGGATTTATTTCTGTTAATGCACAGGTAATCCTTTTTAGTAACAACAAATGTTCACAAAGAACAACACGTCTCAAATGTGAATTGAAAAATACAGCACTTTGCATTTGCAGATATCCAGATTCTTCTGTGTTGATGAAATCTAAAGAAAAAAATTTTTATGTTCTCTTCCTTAGTTTGAAGATGGCAATAGCTAGCTTTTTTTCCTCCTGACACAATTGAACTCCTAACTAGAGCTGGGTGAATAATTGACGTTTTGGTTCACTAACAATTGTGAAAAATCAGATTGGTTCTTGGTTCAATCCAAAGTGAATGTCTTTCCAAATTTTCAACTCAATATTTTGCTTTCATTTGGGGCATTTTCACAAAATCAAGGAGGACAAGAGTCACAGAGGAGGATGAGAGAAAGATGGTCTACTTATAACTTAACCCAGAGTTTTGGGCACTGCATTGAGATATAGCAGATCCAGGAACCTTTTCGTGCCAACTGGAAGAGGACACAGAAAAGCATCAGTTGTACAATGATCCTTCTTGGTCAAGTACATGCTAACCTTTAGGGAATTATTCTGCATAATTTTGCTCTTGCAAAATGGATAATAGCTAGGAATTTCTGAATCTGTGCTGGAAAAATGTTACTAAAACCTTGAAGTTAAAGATGGGTCACCAGATGGTGACATGTCTTGGACTATTCTGTTCAGTAGGGGATGGCAGATGCTTTTCTTTGTCTGGTCATTGTGTATTGTATCTTTTACAATGTCTTTCACCAAGGCCTGGTGAAGTTCATCCCAGAATACTCAAGAAGCTGATAGAGGAGGTATCTGAGTCTTTAGCTATCATCTTTGAAAAATCATGGAAGTTGGAAGAGATTCCAGAAGACTGGAAAAGGGCAAATATAGTGCCCATCTATAAAAAAAAAAAAAAAAAAAATAAGAACAACCCAGGAAATGACAGACCAGTCAGTTTAACTTCTGTGCCAGGAAAGATAATGGAGCAACTATTAAGGCATTCATTGGCAAACATCTGGAAAATGGGTGATAGGTAACAGCCAGCATGGATGTGTAAAGAACAGATCATGTCAAATCAATCTGATAACTTTCTTTGATAGGATAGCGAGTCTTGTGGATCGGGGAGAAGCGGTGGATGTTGTATACCTAGACTTTAGTAAAGCATTTGATATAGTCTTGCATGATCTTCTTATCAATAAATGAGGCAAATACAACTTAGATGGGGCTACTATACGGTGGGTGCATAAGTGGCTGGATAACCATTCTCAGAAAGTGGTTATTAACAGTTCACAATCCTGCTGGAAGGGCATAACAAGTGGGGTTCCACAGGGGTCTGTTTTGGGACCAGTTCTATTCAATATCTTCATCAATGATTTTGATATTGGCCGAGAGAGTACGCTTATTAAGTTTGCAGATGATACTAAGCTGCAAGAGCTTGCAACTGCTTTGGAGAAGAGGGTCATAATTCAAAATTGTCTGGACAAACTAGAGAAATGGTCTGAGGTAAATAGGATGAAATTTAATGAGGACAAATGCAAAATACTCCACTTAGGAAGTAACAATCTGTTTCTCACATACAGAATAGGAAATGACTGTCTAGGAAGGAGTACTGCAGAAAGGAAACTAGGAGTCATAGTGGACCACAAGCTAAATATGAGTCAACCGTGTGACACTGTTGCAAAAAAAAAGGCAAATATGATCCTGTGATGCATTAACAGGAGTGTTGCGAGCAAGACATGAGAAGTCATTCTTCTGCTCTACTCTGCGCTGATCAGGCCTCAATTGGATTGTTGTGTCCAGTTCCGGGTGCCACATTTCAAGAAAGATGTTAATAAATTGGAGAAGTTCCAGAGAAGAGCAACAAGAGTGATTAATGAAGGAAGCCTATGACCTATGAAGGAAGACTGAAAGAATTGGGCTTGTTTAGTTTGAAAAGAGAAGACTGAGAGGGGACATGATAGCAGTTTTTAGGTATCTAAAAGAGTGTCACAAGGAGGAGGGAGAAAAATTGTTCTCTTTGACCTCTGAGGATAGGACAAGAAGCAATGGGCTTAAACTGCAGAAAGGGAGGTTTAGGCTGGACATTAGAAAAAACTTCCTAATTGTCAGGGTGGTTAAACACTGGAAAAAAGAGCAGGTTAGACAGACATCTGTCAGGGATGGTCTAGACGTATTGGGTCCTGCTGTGAGGGCAGTGGACTGGACTCGATGACCTCTCAAGGTCCCTTTTAGTTCTAGTATTCTATAATTAAATCTATTTGCATATTAAGTACCAAGTAATCACGACTGTGAAATCAACAAGAGATCACAAAATCTACAGGATCTAAGGACTATTTTAATATATCTGGCTTTGCGAAGAGAGAGACAGTGTGCTTTAGCTAGGGAACAAGCTAGCAGAATGTTTTGTCTCATGACAGAAGGATCACAGCCAGGTTTGGCTGAAAAATTAGGGAAGGACTTGGTGTGAACTTGGCTCACTAAGGGTACATCTACACTGCAGGCTTATTTTGAAATAAGCTATTCTGGAATAGTTATTCCAAAATAGTTTATTTCTAAATAGCACATCTACACTGCAGGGAAGCCTCAAAATGAGTCCAAGGCAGTCTTCCCTAATGTAGACATGTTATCTCAATTTAGAGCCCCAGGAGGCACTGGGGAGAAAAAACATAAAATGGCCCTGGTGAGGGGCTATTTTAAAATAGCAACACTGGAGGGTCTGCACATGCCTTATTTTGAAATAGCTATTTTGGAATAGGAATTATTCCTCATAGAATAAGGTTATAGATTTTGGAATAAGCCATCCATTATTTTGAAATAATGGAATGGCCGTGTAGATGTTTGCATTGCCATTTCGAAATAACACTAGTTACCTCAAAATAACAGTGTAGTGTAGCTGCACCCTAAGGGTATGTCTACACTACCACCCTAGTTCAAACAAGGGTTGTTAATGTAGGCATTCGAAGTTGCAAATGAAGCCTGGGATTTAAATATCCCGGGCTTCATTTGCATCTTGCCGGGCGCCGCCATTTTTAAATCCCTGTTAGTGCGGACTTCGTGCCCGCGGCTACACGCGGCACAGAGTAGGTAGTTCGAATTAGGCTTACTAATTCGAACTACCAGTACACCTCGTTCCATGAGGAGTGCCACGAGGAGTAACGGTAGTTCGAATTAGCCTAATTCGAACTACCTACTCCATGCCACGTGTAGCCGCGGGCATGGAGTCCGCACTAACAGGGATTTAAAATGGCGGCGCCCAGCAAGATGCAAATGAAGCCCGGGATATTTAAATCCCGGGCTTCATTTGCAACTTTGAATGCCTACATTAACCACTCTAGTTCGAACTAGGGTGGTAGTGTAGACATACCCTAAGAGATTAACATACCTATTTAAACAGTGTAAGTACTACAAGGCATGTTATGATTTTAAATATGTACCTATTTGTTTCCAGCACTTCACCTTGCTATCATTTGAACCTTTTGTTGGTAAGATTGTGCTTGTTTTCACTATAAACATACCTAAGTGGTGTGTGTTAAACAAGGCAGTGATCTGAGGTGGAACTGCTAAGCTGAGATGTACTACTTTGGGACAGCCCAGCTGTGAACATTGAGTGCCCTGTGGAATAGAGCTGTCCTCTCTGGGGAGATGTTCTGAAGTTGAAGTGTGCCTATTGCTAAGCTAGAGAGAGACAGCTGAGCTTGCATTGGCTGAAAGGGGATTGTTTGTTTTCCCTGTGATGGGTGAAGTCAGGGATCTGACCCACAGATGCGCAGACAAGTCTTCCTCAGTCTAAGTGCAGATGTTAGTGAGATGCCCTCCCTGGTTACCAATATGCTCTGCTTGATATGGCAGGAAGTTGAACTCAAGTCTCTTACAAGTGCTGTAACCACTAGGCTCTTTGCTTTTCTGATGTGAGTCTCTCTCAAGGTCTCCTGTTGAAGCTGATCCATTTTTGTATAAGTAATTAAATAGTATTTTAAGCAGGCACTTGAAGTTGGATTGAAACTGGAACCACTTAATTTTCATAGTACTCAACCATCTTGATGGGGGTTTTGTTTTATGGTTTGGTTGGTCGTTTTTTAGGGGGGTTGTTTTTATTTTTGTTGTTGGTTTGTTTGTTTTTTCCAGAACCTTTCAGGGACAGTTGATGAGCAATTTCAGTAGAGTCAGTCCAGTTTCATTTTAGCCAATAAGCTATTCATCCCGCTCTACTCCCCACCCCTGTCTCTGGATTTTATAAAAAGAATCAGCCTTCACATTGCAGAAACCAAATCAGGACACACTATCTTTTGCAATTCCATTTTCCAATTTCTTCAGCTTCCTCAGTTCTTTTGACATCCTGTCCAACTACCTCCAATTATTCCTCCAAACCCTACATGCGTCATACATTTTGTATGAAAAAAAGGACCTCAACTGATTATTCCTTTTGGCTATTAAGCCGTCCTTTCAGCTTCCTATTCCAGTCCTCTCTCTGGATTCCCAAACCTTATTAAGTTAACATAACCAAATACAATTGTTATATCACAAATATAATAACTGTTACCATAGGAACATAGGACTGGAAGGAATCTCTTGGGTCATTGAATCCAGTCCCCAGCTATAAGCAACCTTGTCATGTTATTCCTTTCATAAACCTATCAAGCTCAATCTTAAAACTAGCTAGGTTGTTTAATCCTGCTTCTCAGCAGCTGTTCTAGAACCTCACTCCTCTGATGACTAAAAATCTAATCTCCAACCTGTCTTTATTCATGGCCACTTTATATCTGTTTCTTCTGAAGATTTAGTTTCATTAAACCAAATGGAAACTATTCTACAGCACTAGCTGGTGATGACAATAGAGGTGCACCTTGCCATCAAGCTTTTGAAGCATTCACACGAATAAACAGCGTTGAAGACCATCAATTGGTGGTATTTATTTCTGGCTACATTCTGGAGTGGTCTATCTTTGTTCATGTTATCTTCCTGATATCCATTCTCCTCACAAACTAATTGGCCTTCACCATAAAATGTAGGCTTTTTGCCTACATAAACAAAATAAACCCTTATTTAAAATACTGCAATGTTTGATGGCAATATTCCAAATTACTGCAATAATAAAAGTGTTCAGTAGATTGAATTGGCTGACTACTGTGGAGTTTTTAATAAGAATAGAGATTAACCCAGTATCTGAAAACAGCAGTTTTTTGGTTTTTTTAAATATTTTGTTTCTCTATGGTGCTCAATATATTTGCATCACAGTAGCATCTCAGGGCCCCAGTCAGGGCTTCAGCCCATTGTACTAGGTAGGCACTGTATGCATATGAAATAAAAAGATTGTACAAAGCTAATAATTTAAAGCAACTATTACAACTATAACAGAGTTTATCCCTGTAACATTCCATAGTTCCTGTTGGATCTAAACAGAATGGGCCAAATTCTGTTCTCACCATTATAAATACAGTTTAACACGAGTGCAATGGACAACGGGACTTGGAATGGATGAGCTGAAGGATTCTTAATGAATAAACCATTTAATGGGCCGTGTTTGCACAAAACAGGATGCAGAGTTAAATCGATGCACTGTTTTCTCACTGAATATTCTGCATGCTGATCTGCATTTCAAAAGTTGATTTATAGTGAACAACTCCAGTCCCTTATATTTTAAAACAAATAGCATTAATACCTTAAGAATCTAGAATTCCAATATAGATTTCTACTTGCTGAGCTGTGACTAACAAAAAGCAAGAGTCATGGGTCAGATCCCATATTTGCTTTGGCAAATAACACCTGTTTTTCATTTGTCTATACTTCAAGAACTGTCCTGCTTGCCGTCCATCAACACTGCTTTTATCCAGTTTACTTCTTACCCCTCACTTTGAGCAAATGCCTGAAAAGTTCCATGTGAATGAATTCCTCAATCTCTTCACTCTAGAGATAAGAGAAGCACAAAACAACCTAAAAGAGTAATTGAGAAATTGAACTCCTTTGAAGGCTCCCTCAAAGCTATTTCAGCAGTGTGCATATTTGTAGCTATTATAACTCACGGTTTGCTTGATGCCATGTGGCTTAGTCTTTTCATCTGTAGTTAGCAGAAGTAATACATTCATTATTACAGTAAAGATGCTGACAAAAAACAAAAGGCACTGACAAGAGAGACTCTGGGACTCTCCAACAGGCCATGAGTTCAGTAGGAGGGAACTGCTTGCAGAAGATCTGGATGGTTATTAGAAAATTGACTTTACTTGTTCTTCCCGGGACTAACACATCTCCTGGGCCCAATAGCACTCTAAGGCTAGTTTACACTAAAATGTTAGGGTGATCCAGCTATATTGTTCAGGTGTGTGAAATCCATACCCATGAGCAATGCAGGGAAGCCAAACTACTGGGCTGTGTCTAGACTGCATCCCTTTTTTGTAAAAGGGATACAAATTAGATGTATCGCAATTGCTAATGAAGCGGAGATTTAAATCTCCCCCGCTTCATTAGCATAAAAATGGCTGCCGCTTTTTTCCGGCTCGGAGCTTTGCTGGAAAAAAGTGCCAGTCTAGATGCGGATCTTTCGTAAAATAAAGCCTTTTCTGAAAGATCCCTTATTCCTCATTCCGGACTATCGAAAGGGGGGGCAATTAACTGATTTGTATTAGTTGCCCAGTAGGAGAGCTGGACCCAAAAAGACCCAGAGAGATGAAGACCACTGCCTCCCTGGAGTTTGGCATAATACCAGGGCTGAGACCATTAAAGTCTGTGGGACTAATTAAGGACCTGTGCCCAAAAAGAGCTACAGGAAGGACAGGCACATATGCTCCCCCCTCAAGGGGTGCTCCTGAGAGGTGTGCCACACTGTTAGGGTACATCTACACAGCAACATTTTGAAGTAACTAGCATTATTTCAAAATAAATTTAGTCCACGTCTACACAGCAGGCACTTACTTCAAAATAATGTCAAAATACTGTCAACCTGGAGGACTTCTTACTCCAACTCCTCCTCCATTCATTGTACAAGGAGTAAGGGAATTCAGAGGAAGAATGCTCTATTTCAAAATAAGTGCTGTGTAGATGCTCCTAATTTTGAAATAAGTTATTTCAAAATAAGCTACGCAATTGACGTAATTCAATTTGCATAGCTTATTTTGAGTTAAGTCTCGCTGCGTAGATGCACCCTTACTGACTGAAAATTTTCCATCAAAATTAGTTTTTAACACAACTGTGTTTGGGGTGAATCAACACTTTTCATGGAATGTGTCTTCTTTTGATGGAACTCTTCAAATTTTCATAAATTACATAACACCCAAAAAGTGGAAAAATTCTGGTTGGACATGCCACTGTGGGGTATTAGTGGAGAGGCAGTTCAGTTGCCTCAGGCCCTGTTCCTTCCATCTGATAAGCTATGGTCTCCCTTCTTTCTGAACCACCATTGTGCATCTTGGAAGAGGTGGTCCAGTTGGGAGACCTGGCTAATAGACTTGGGGCCTCAAACATCTGAACTAAATTCCCCTACGATTTAGTAGCATCATTGTGAATAGACATTTTTGGTTTTCAAACAAAAGTTTTCCATTTTCATTTCCATGGGGGACAGGGATCATTTCCCAATCATTTTATTATAACATACCACCTTATATTACTAGAGGAGGCTGACCAGAAAGGATATCCAGAATCATAGCCACATTGTTCAATTAATATTAATACCGTGTAATGCATGTTATAGCACTATACACTGTGATGATTTCTAACTTTTCATTCCAATAATTAAGCCACACAACACCATCAAGAAGTAGGTGAAAACAATTACATCATTTTACAGATTTGAATTCAGCTGAGACAGAGAGAAACAGTAGCCTGAAGTCATATACAGTCAAGGAACCTGATGACAAATCCTCTATACTTTGCTGTTTTCCATAACATAATTCATCCTATTCCCAACTGCTGTTTCATAATTACTCCCCATTAAAGAAACTTTCTCCAAGCTAAAACATCAAAGCACACATTTTCATTCATCTTAACTAGCTAAGAGGGCAAAGATCATTTTAGCCTTTCTGTCTTCGGTGAATGTCTATTACTTGCCCAAAGGAAAAACAGCAATTTATCTCAGGAACATGCTGGTGACATTGTATGGGAAGCTGCCTTACTGAACTTCAGTAAGATTGCTGAATGTTTAGCATTAGTGCCCTAATGAAATGTGTCCTCTATTCTAGACTGGTGAAAAGCAGGCCTATGAAAACTATTGCTAGTAACTAGTTTGTTACATTATCCAAAATATCTATCTTTACACATTTCTGTTGTCTTATTTTGGTCATGGCTCAAATATTTTTAAAGACAATGTGCCACTCAAGGGAACAATCAGGGTGGATTTTTTTCCTTGTTTTTGTATCATGTATTTTAATTCAATGTACGTATTTGAAAAGTAATTGTCTTTGCTGTATCTTTGTAAAGGACAAGTACTGTTGTAATTGTTCATGTAGATTATTAACACTCCTTCCATTATTAAGAGTTGTCTTCAGTATGAAGAGATTATAAAAGCAGGTAATGAAATCACTTAGTCGTCTTATTTGTATTACAACAACACCTACAGGCCCCAAATGAAGCTTTCCATTGCATGAGGTATTCCGTACAGCTGCTCCATACGCACAAGTCTCAGAGGGGTAGCCATGTTAGTTCTTCTTCAGATGAGATAAACTTAAGTGGAGAGGAAAAAAAGGGGAACTCTCAGAATAAGAAGGGTGAGGGAGAAAAAATATTACTCGTCAATTGTAGTCCTGGTGCTAATGAAGCTAATTGCATGGGCTAGAAGTGCCCCATACTTAGCTTTCAATGTAAATAGGGTGTTGAATGTAAAGGAAGCTGGTTTTATAAGATGTTAAACTGTTCATGTCTTTGTTCAAGCCAAGGGAAATATTGTCAAATTTGCATATGAAGGTCAATTACACACTCTCTCTCTCTGTAGTTGGCTTATGAAATTCCTTTGCAGAAGAATGGCAACTTTAAGTCCATTTAAGTCCATGAGTACCCAAACAGGTTAAAATGTTTCCCTTCAGGTTTTTGTGTGTTACCATTTCTAATATATAGTTTGTGTCCATTAATCCTTTGCCGTAGAGATCATCCAGTTTGGCAATATACATGGCAGAGGGGCATTTCTGGAACTTGATGGTATGTGTCACATTAGAAGATGTGCAGTTGTATGAGCCTCTGTTGTGGTAGCTTATGTGGTTAGGTCCTGTGATGTTGTTGCTGGCACAGATGTGTGGACAGAGTTGGCAAAGAGGTTTATTTCAGGGGTAGGTTCCTGGGTGAGTGTGTCTCAGGTGTGATATGTGGATGCTGTAAAGAATTGGCTTCAGACTAGGGGGTTGACTGTAGGCAAGGATTGGCCTGTCTCCCAAGGCCTGTGAGAGTGAGGGGTTGTTTTCCAGGATAGGTTATAGATTGTCAATGATGCGCTGGAGGGTTTTGAGCTGGGGGCTGATGGTGATGACTAGTGGTGATCTATTATTTTCCTTGTTGGGCCTGTCTTGAAGAAGCAGATTCATTGGAGTCGGTGGCATAATCCGCACACTGGGGAACAATTCCTTCTGTGACTGATTTTGAAGTCACATCACAAACCTCATCTACTTTGTTTCTGACTGTAGCCAGCCACAGTAGGTCTAAAGTCTGACACTGGTCTCTCAAGGTGCAAAATACGCCACACAGGTATCTGTCAAACACAAGGGCTGTGTCTACACTGGCATGAATTTCCAGAAATGCTTAAAATGGAACAGTTTTCCGTTATAAGTATTTCTGGAAAAAGAGCATCTACACTGGCAGGCTGCTTTTCCGGAAAAGCCCTTTTTCCGGAAAAGCATCTGTGGCCAATGTAGACGTGCTTTTCCGGAAAAAAGCCCCGATCGTCATTTTCGCAATCAGGGCTTTTTTCCTGAAAAGACTACTGTGCTGTCTACACTGGCCCTTTTCTGGAACAGTTTTCCAGAAAAAGGACTTTTGCCCGAGCGGGAACAGCATAGTTTTTCCGGAAAAGCAGCAGATTTCTTACAGTAAATCGTCACAGCTTTCCTGGAAATTCATGGGGCCAGTGTAGACAGCTCTCAGCTTATTCCGGAAAAGAGGCTGCTTTTCCGGAATAAGTGGCCCAGTGTAGACACAGCCAAGTAGTTTATTTCTTGACCGCTAATAGCTGTGCCCCATAAATGGAAGAACAATATAACAAAGAAGCAGCATATCTTACATCCCTTCCTGTAAGCCTGGAACCCCGGGTAGGCTGCGGATGAAGTGGGAGTTTGTCTCAGCTTCCGAGGCGCCAATACCCAAAACCCATTGGTAAGATTTGATTTGCTAGGCTCTGAGGCAGCCTTAAATATAGTTTTCCTGCCTTATTTGGCAGTTTAGAAATTTCCAAGGTTTATTCATTACGTGCTGACGTAGGGCTTAGCTGTTAGTTATCGATCTGGTTCTGATCTAGTTCTACTTGTTCTCTGGCCCTGTTTACGTAATCAGTACATTAGGGTAAACAGAATTGTCTATGTGTTCTTGCCCTTTACCCTTTGTTCTTGCTATACTGGCAACAATGCTTATCTTAAGTGGCGTATGTTCCCAAAGACTTGCTTCTGGTTCATCAGATATAGGGAAAAGGGAAAGGGGTGGGGAGAGAGAATGCAGGCGTCGTCACCACCCCTAAACTAGCACGTACAAAGTTCTTCTGCAGTTGACCACTATAGGGACCCACACAGCTACAACAACGCTGCATATCCAAGAAATCACCATGGCCCCATTTTTGTGGTACTTCCTGCAGGTCTGCAAATACAGGAGAATTATGCAACCAGCACTTGCAACACTTGTGAGAATAGTACAAAGCTCTGGGGACTACATGCTTCTGATAAAGCTATCAAACCCCAAAAGGTGCTATGTTGGCTTTGTAAGATTTTTTTTTCATAAAAAAGCATGACATTTACAGTATATGGATGAAGAAAGTTGGAAGTTTGATCCCTAACTCCCAAAGATCCTTGGTCAAGTCACTTTTATCCTACAACATATTGCAAAAATTTCTCCAAAAGGCACTGCACTGCACAAAAATATGTGGCATCCTGGGTTACCTTTCCATGGTGCACTGCACATATCCCTGGTATGTACATGCAGTATTAATGCAAGCAGCCAAGAATAAAGGGACCCAAGCAATATATAGTCGTTGGTGGCTGTATTCTGAAGTTACGTGGGTTGACAAAAGTTTGCAGAGTCAACATGGTTTTAGGATTCAAGCATACTTATATTACTTATGTAAAAGTATAAGTATACTGATGCAACATTCATAGAACCATAGGGCTGGAAGAGACCCCAGGAGGTCATCAAGTCCAGTCCCCAGCCCAAAGCAGGACCAATCCCAACTAAATCAACCCAGCCAGGGTTTTGTCAAGCCGAGACTTATACACCTCTAGGGATGGAAATTCCACCACCTCCCTAGGTAACCCATTCCAGTATTTCACCACTCTCCAAGTGAAATAGTTTTTCCTAATATCCAACCTAAACCTCCCCCACTGCAACTTGAGACCATTGGTCCTCATTTTGCCATCTCTCAGTACTGAAAACAGCCTCTTTCTATCCTCTTTGGAAACTCCCTTCAGGAAGTTAAATGCTGCTATCAAATCCCCCTCCCCCCCCGCTCTTCTCTTCTGCAGACTAAACAAACCCAAATCCTTCAGCCTTTCTTCATAGATCATGTGCTCCAGCCTCCTAATCATTTTCATTGCTGTCCGCTGGACCCTCTCCAATGCGTCCACATCTTTTCTACAACGGGGTCCCAGAATTGGACGCAATACTCCAGATGTGGCCTCACCAGTGCCGAATAAAGGGGAATAATTACTTCTCTAGATCTGCTGGAAATGTTCTTCCTAATGCATCCTAATACGCCATTAGCCTTCTTGGCTACAAGGGCACACTGTTGACTCATACCTAGCTTCTCATCCACAGTAATCCCCAGACCCTTTTCTGCTGAACTGCTACTTAGCCAGTCGGACCCCAGCCTGTAACAGTTCCTTGGATTCTTCTGTCCCAAGTGCAGGATTCTGAACTTGTCCTAGCTGAATCTAGTCAGATTTCTTTTGGACCAATTCTCCAATTTATCTAGGTCTCTCTGGACCCTAACTTTACCCTCCAATATATCTACCTTTCCCCTTAGCTTAGTGTCATCTGCCTACTTGCTTAGCGTGCAATCCATCCCCTCAACCAGGTTATTAATAAAGATGTTGAAAAAAACAGACCTAGAACTGATACTTGGGGCACCCCACTTGAAATATACCATCAACCAGACATCGAGCCATTGAGTCCAACAATCTAGCTAACATTCTGTCCACCTTGCAGTCCGTTTATCCAATCCATACTTACTTAACTTGCTGGCAGGAACTATGTGGGAGACTATATCAAAAGCTTTGCTAAAGTCCAGGTATATCACATCCACCGACTTCCCCATGTCCACAGAGTCAGTTATCTCATCATAGAAGGCAATCAGCTTGGTCAGGCATGACTTACCCTTGGTGAATCCATGTTGACTATTCCTGATCACTTTCCTCTCTTACAAGTGCTTCAAAATGGATTCCTTAAGTATCCCCACCATGATTTTTCCAGGGACTGAGGTGAGGCTGACCAGTCTGTAGTTCCCTGAATTGTCCTCTTCCCATTTGCCTTTTCCCTTTCATAGTGGAAACTTCAGCCATGGACAGCTTCCTATACTAAAAGGTTCTGCAGCTCACTTCATACTTAGGACTTGTGTCTCCTGTTAACATTAAAGGTGCTATCTATCATGTTATCATTCATGTTTTGCAGGCCAAAAGTTGATTCTAAAGTATACCACTTTTGATTCCTTCTAGACTTGCACTTACTGTGGTCCAATGTATGCATGATACTTTGTAGGTCTGTTCCTGTAAAAGGGATTTTAGAAGTGTAATCATTCTAGTACAAGGAAATGCCTGCCTGAAATCATAAGTCAATTTCATGCAACTAAACTTGGATTCCAAAACCAGTCTCCCACACACACAAACTAAACATCCTCCCTTAGACACAATTAAATGAGGTTCCCAATTTATACTCAGTGTCACTATGTAGCCCCTGACTTATAGCAGTCTGTGCCACAACGTGGTGTCTTTGGAAAAGCTGGGAGTCCCCAGGAACTGACAAAACAATGGAACACTTTTATAGTTAGTGTTGTGTTTCTGCTTAGGGTTCCACTGATAATCATAATATTGAATGACACAAATTAGCTTTGGCTTTACTTTGTAATTTCCAGATTTTGACTTTTTCTCCTGTACTTTTATTATTCTCTACCCCAATCCCAGTTCTTTCTTTCTTTGTTTTTAATGGGCATCATCAAGCAGCTGCTCTTATTGTGGGTGCCTAATCACTGCTACTTCTAAGTTGCCATGGTTCCACCAGGATTTTCATGTCACCAACACCTGTTCCTTATTCTTAAGAGCAGTGACTGAGGAGCACACAACCAGATCCCTCTGTCAAGGACGGAATAAGAATGAATTATGCCCAGATCAGCAAAACTAGCATGGCCCCAGTCATTCTTCCTTCTTCCTAGTGGCAGTGGACTTGGAAAATCCATGAGCCCTTTCAAACAATTTGGAGGATGTGAGTAGCTAATAAACATTGGCCTCCATAACTCCAGCCATGGGTAGCTTCTTATACTAAAAGGCTCTACAGTTCACGCCATACTTAGAGCTTGCTTCTCCTATTAACATTAAAGGGTGTTATCTATCGTGTTTTACCTACCTACTTATCTTAAGCTGCAGATATGCTTAAATATATTAAAAGACACTGAATATTTTCTTTTTATTCGCTTCCTGAATTGAAACTGATTTTTCCCTTTCCAGAATTTGCCAATAATCACAAACCTGCTCTTTTCTCACCTGCAGCTGCATTCTGTTACACCCTGGGCCAGCTATAGCTCAGGCTACCCACTGTGGTGTTGTTTTAAAATAAATAATAAAAACCTGATTTTTTTTTTCCAAACTTCATAACCAAAACCCAAATCAGGCACCATGATTTTTATTTTGGCAGTGGCCTTTTAAGAAAATATGGCAAACTAAGGAAATGTAGGTTTAACCATGTTAAAAAACTTTGATAAGATGCTTAAAGAACATTACCAAATAGGATACTAAATCTAGCAAACACTACTTCTAATAGACAGGAAATGCAATTAACTAGCTTTCCCTGGAGTAGCAATATAACAGGGCTCCAGCAGGTGTCTGACTATTGTGTTATTAAAATAAAAAAAATCAAGTCAGCTTTTCAGTATAAAAACAAGTGAAAGGCAGAGCAGATGCTGTAATAACCATTAATTTATCTTCACCAACTATATGTGTTATAAAGCTACATCAAGAACCTTGGAAAAACAAATTATTTTTGGCTCGCCTGTGCAATGGTTTAACAAATCACTGGTATGCTTTTAGCAGAACTAGAATACATAGTTAGCTAAACCATCTCTGACCTACCTATCAAAGTTCAGAACATATTTGGCCTGTAGTGCTAAATAGGATCAAAACCAGAACACTTTATATCTCCTGACCTCCCCAAATTTTCGATGACCTGAATCTGAACTAACTCTGCTATGGTCTTTTTTGAAACCTTGATAAAGGGAAAAGAGCAAAAGACATCCAATGTTCAGGTTACTCAAATTCCGTTTTAAACAGGTTTCACAATCCCTTGCTACAAATTCCATTGAAAAGTTGGGTTTGGAGTTTGTCAGAGCCCAGTGGGCACTGGCTTCCAAAAAAGAATGTTCACTATTATTCTGCAAGACTTTTGATACTGACTTAGCAGTACAAACATGAACCTCAAAAGCACTATCTAGGCATGTCCATAAAAATGGCTGTCTGGTAAAAGTGCAGGTAATATCTTTGTATAGCACTTCTCATTTGAGGATTTTAAAATGCTGCATATGCTAAATAAGCATGTTTCACCGTGGAGCAGTTTAGTGTTTATTTTTCCCCTTGTAGTTAGGAAAACCGAGGCAAAGAGACTGAGTGGTATTCTCAGTATCTGAGTCAATAGTTGAAATGGGAATCAAAGCTGGGAGTTTGCACTCAAAGTGCCCTTCTCTAGCCATTAAATAACTGGTCCTCAGACTTATCCATCTCTTATCCCTTTTTTGACTACCCAAATATTTGTCACCTTGTTTTAGCTTTTATATAAAATAGAGAAAATTCAAGAGGAGATGCAAAGCAATAACCTCAGAGATTCCTGGTTTCATGAATCACATACATCAAATTAAAGCTTTTACTCGCTGCAAAAAATAGTGTGGTAATAGCAAAATAGCTATCTTGGAATTCAATTCTAATGGAGACAAGGCACATTTCTTTTTTTCCCCTCACATAACTAATAGAGGTGGTTAGTAGTAATATTTTGATGTTGTGTCCCAATTCTGACTGTCTGAAAAAAAAATCTTGTATTTCAGCCTCCACGTTGAGTGTAATCTTGATTACGTTTTTCACTGTCTGTTATGCCACCATGTTAGGCTGACCATCATTCTTGTGTTACAAGGGCATGACTGAAGTCTGACCATGTTGTAGCCAGGTTGGTCCCAGGATCTGAGAGAAACAAGGTAGATGAGGTAACATCTTTTTATTGGACCAACTTTTGTTGGTAGAAATGCAAAGAGGAACGAGCAAAATAGGAGGACCCCTGATTCGAATGGAGAAGATAGGGTGATCAACTGGTTATCTGAGTTGTTTATACACTAACAGAAAAAGCCTGGGCAACAAACAGGAAGAACTGGAGGCCCTGGCCCAGTCCAAGAAATATGATTTAATTGGGATAACAGAGACTTGGTGAGATGACTCGCATGACTGGAGCGCTGTCATGGAAGGGTATAGACTGTTCAGGAAGAACAGGCAGGGGAGAAAAGGAGGAATTGCATTATACGTAAGAGAGCACTATGATTGCTCAGAACTCCAGTATATAGAGGGAGAAAAACCTGTTGAGAGTCTATGGGTTAAGTTTAGAAGTGTAAACAACAGCAGTGATGTTGTGGTTGGTGTCTACTACAGGCCACTGAATCAGGTGAATGAAGTAGATGAGGCTTTCTTCTGACAACTGAGAGAAGCTTCCAGATTGCAGGCCCTGGTTCTCCTGGGGGACTTTAATCACCCTGACATCTGTTGGGAGACCAGTACAGCAGTACACAGACAATCCAGGAAGTTTTTGGAGAATGTTGGGGATAACTTCTTGATACAAGTGCTGAAGGATCCAACCAGGGGCCATGCGTGGCTTGACCTTCTGATCACAAACAGGAAGGAACTAATAGGGGAAGTAGAGGTGGGTGACAACCTCGGAAGCAGTGATCATGAGATGGTAGATTTCAGGATCCTGACCAAAGGAAGAAAAGAGAATAGTAAAATACATACCTTGGACTTTAGAAAAGCAGATTTTGACTCATCAGAGACCTGATGGGCAGAACCCCTGGGATGCTAACATGAAGGGGAAAGTAGTCCAGGACAGCTGGCAGTATTTTAAAGAAGCCTTATTGAAGGCACAGAAAGAAACCATCCCAATGCATAGCAAGAGAGGCAAACATGCTAGCAGACCGGATTGGCTTACAGGGGAAATCCTTAGTGAACTTAAGAACACAAAGGAAGCTTACAAAAAGTGGAAACTTGGACAAATGACCAGGGAGGAGGTTAAATGTATAGCTCAGAGTGCTGGGGGGTTATCAGGAAGGCGAAAGTGCAATTGGAATTGTGACTGGCAAAGGATGTGAAGGATAACAAGAAAGGTTTCTACAGGCATGTTAACAAGAAGAAGGTGATCAGAGAGGATGTGGGGCCCCTACTGGATGAAGGAGGTAACCTAGCGACAGATGATGTAGGGAAAGCTGAAGTACTCGATGCTTTCTTTGCCTCTATATTCATGGACAAGGTTGGCTCCTGGACTGCGTTAAGTGATGCAAGATGGGATGAAGATGGACAGCCCTTGGTGGATAAAGAACAGGGTAGGAACTATTTAGAAAAAGCTAAATGTACGCAAATCCATGCGTCCGGACTTAATGCATCCGAGGGTACTGAGGGAGTTGGCAAATGTCATTAAGGAGCCTTTGGCCATTATCTTTGAAAAGTCGTGGAGATCGGGAGACAGCCCAAATGACTGGAAAAAGGAAAATGTAGTGCTGATCTTCAAAAAAGGGAAGAAGGATGATCCAGGGAACTGTAGGCAGGTCAGTCTTACCTCGATTCCTGGAAAAATCATGGAAGGGATCCTTAAGGAATCCATTTTGAGGGACTTGGAAGAAAGAAAAGTGATCAGGAATAGTCAGCATGGATTCACAAAGGGCAAGTCATGCCTGACCAGTCTGATTAGCTTCTATGATGAGGTAACTGGCACTCTGGACATGGGAAAGTCAGTGGTAGTGATATACCTTGACTTTAGCAAGGCTTTTGATACGGTCTCCCACAATATTCTTGCCAGCAAGTTAAGGGAATGTAGATTGGATAAATGGATGGTAAGATGGATAGAAATATGGCTAGAAGGCCAGGCCCAGTGGGTAGCAATCAACGACTCGATGTCAGGATGGTGGTCTGTTTCTAGTGGAGTGCCTCAAGGTTCGGTTCTAGGACCAGTTTTGTTCAATATCTTTATTTAATGACCCGGATGAGGGGATGGATTGCATCCTCAGCAAGTTTCCAGATGACTCTAAGATAGGGGGAGAGGTAAATATGCTTGAGGGAAGAGATAGGGTCCAAAGTGACTTAGACAAATTGGAGGATTGGGCCACAAAAATCTGATGAGGTTCAACAAGGATAAGTGAAGAGTCCTGCATTTGGGACGGAAGAATCCCAAGCATAGTTACAGGCTGGGAACCAACCAGCTAAGTAGTAGTTCTGCAGAAGAGGGCCTGGGGGTTACCATGGATGAGAAGCTGGATATGAGTCAACAGTGTGCCCTTGTAGCCAAGAAGGCTAATGGCATATTAGGGTGCATTAGGAGGAGCATTCCCAGGAGATCCAGAGAAGTGATTATTCCCCTTTATTCAGCTATGGTGAGGCCACATCTGGAGTATTGTGTCCAGTTCTGGGCCCCCCACTACAAAAAGGATGTGGAGGCATTGGAGAGCGTCCAGCGGAGGGCAACCAAAATGATTAGGGGGCTTGAGCATATGACCTATGAGGAGAGGCTGGGGGAGTTGGGTCTGTTTGCTCTGCAGAAGCAAAGTGAGGGGGGATTTGATAGCAGCCTTCAACTTCCTGAATGGAGGTTCCAAAGAGGATGGAGAGAGGCTGTTTTCAGTAGTGACGGATGGCAGAACAAGGAGCAATGGTCTCAAGTTGTGGTGGGAGAGGTCCAGGTTGGATATTAGGAAAAACTATTTCACTAGGAGAGTGATGAAGCACTGGAATGGGTTACCTAGGGAAGTAGTGTAGTCTCCATCCCTAGAGGTGTTTAAGTCTCGGCTTGACAAAGCCCTGGCTGGGTTGATTTAGTTGAGATTGGTCCTGCCTAGAGCAGGGGGCTGGACTTGATGACCTTCTGAGGTCTCTTCCAGCTCTATGATACTATGGTAAAAGACACAAGCTTTTGAGTTCCACATTCTTCTTCTGGTCTGGGGTCCCAGAAAGACTAGAAATCAGAGTGCCCACAACTGGAGTGTTTAGTTCTGATCAGAGTGTACATAAACTACTGGGGAGAACTGGAGAGTTCAGCATGGGTCACAGGGATTAGGGCAACTACACTGACAGGCCTGCTTTTCAAGGAGGGAGCCAGACAGAATCAGCACCCCAGGAATGTTTCTAAGAGGCCAGACTTGATGAAGGTGTCTGGATGTTGTTCAGACCCAATAAGATTGGGAACATGCAGTCTCCAAAAGTCGGATACATTACAATAGCTCAGTAATCATGCACAAGGGTGAACTTAGCTCAGGTTTTAACAGGGGTACAGGACTAGCAACATTAAGGGGGAAAACCTCTTCATAGATTTCAAGGCCAGAAGGGACTATTCTGATAATCTAATCTGATTTATTGCAAATCAAATAACTATCTGGATGGGGAAAAATCCTACACATTTTTCACTGAAAACCTAGCAGAAAAGAGCTTCCAAAGATAAGGGGGAACAGTGAACTGTGACTACGGAATTAGTGGAGACTGGTTAGAGAGACTGTAAACCAGTGGAGTAGTGGGAATTAGATTGGGAGAATGGGAGGAAATGTGACAAGGAGCCAGGATTTTGGGGGAGCAAGAAAGAACTGGGACCAGTTGTGCAAACATATTAGGAAAAGGCATTGGGGACCCACCTGAGATGTGCAAGGAGGCCAGGGCAGGAGACAGGAAATGTCAGTGGAAGGGGCTAAGTGTGATGCAGGGAAGGAGAGAGATGTATTGGGTACAGAGCTAAAAGATGGGAGGAATTCGGACTGGTTAACCAGAGATACTAGGGCAGGATGCAGGAAACTGGATTTAGCAGCCTAGAGTGGGAGTTTCTGCAACAAATTAGGCAGAGGCCAGGAAGACAACTTCATTAACTATATAACCCTAATCAATCTCTACAGCAGCTCCATCTTGAGCAATGAATGAGACAGGTGTCCTATGGAAAAAATAGTCTGTGATCATGTCATTAAAGACTGTTTCATGATGCATATGCAGAAGAAGGCTAAATTAACGTTGCCTAGACAACCTTAATTCTGGCATTTTCAAACTTTTGAAAGTCTGACTTTGCAACAGGGATGTTCTTTTAACTTTTTTTGTGTGTGTTAATGAAAATATAACAGTGTCACTGGACTTTCAATCTCCCCCCAAGGATAAGTGCTGCTAAATGTTCTTATATTCATTTTAAAATGTACAGTGATTTTCTATAATTGAATCAACAGCATTTAGTTTCCTTTGCTCCACTAGACTGTAATCAGCATTCCATTTTGCACATCCATGGGTGTAGAACTTAATGCAAATTTAGGCCGGGTACCTATTTAATTCCTCAGGGAAACCCCACAGAGCAATTTAAAAAATATCATTTTATAGTGTTTACTGACAAGGGAGCCATTGCTGTAAAATAAATCCATCAGACAAATGAGAATTGAGAAACAAAATCATGGCAATAAAAACTGTACAGAGAGAAATGTAGTTATCTATTATATAGTTGAGTGTGTCTGTATGTCTGTCTGTTCAAGAACTCCTCCTAAACAGTAAGAGCTAGGACCACTGCATTCTGCATACAATTTACTTTTATCATAACTTACAGCAAAGTAAGAGTTTGGTTGTGCCAGGAAAATGGGATGTTCCTGGAATGGGATTGTTTCTTGTAAAGCCATACAGAAAAGAGACAGGTGAAAGGGGCTGACTGGGGGCAACTCCCCTCCCTCTGGGACTGCCCATCCCTGAGCGTTCCGCCCTCAGGTTCCCTTTAAGGAGAGTGGGGGGTTTGAAGTCACCTCCTTCCCCCAGATTCATATGGGTACATTGCTGGCTGCTCCCCTTCATCAGAGAGCAAGAGGAAAGTGCATTCCTCACTCTGGCTGGGGAGTGCAGCGGGAAGACAAACTTAGACCTCCCCCAGCTGTACCCACGGGAACTGCTGCAGCCCTGGAGAGTCACTTTTCACCTGGCCCCAAGCTGCTACAGTAAGAGAATGCTGGGGTAGTCCTCTCTTCCCAGGGCAGCAGAACCCTTCATCCCCACCTCCACCCCAGAGCAATGATTTAAATGAAGCATGTGCATTTTCATTTTATTTTCCAAAAAACAAAAATTAATTGAGTTAAGAACCCAAGCAATGCTGGGTAAATCTTCTAGTCTATAAAATATCTCTCAATGACACTTCAATAATGTACTAAGATCATGCTTTTAAGTAAAAAAAATATCCTTTGCATAGTAATTTATTTGTGTTGGAAAACTGAAGTTGAGATAATATATTATTAAAAAACTTTAAAATTTTGTGTAGCTAGGTGCACAGAGTAACTCACACAACGATTTCAAGCTGCTTAAATGTTTGAAACTAATCGTGTATTTAAAGGTGAGGATAGGTAACATTTTTAGAAGTGCTTAAGTGATGTGAAAACCTATATCTCACTTTCAAAAGGAATTTAGGCTCCTAAAACACTTAGTACATTTGAAAATTGTATCTGATGTGCACAAGAACTTGTCTGAACCAAGCGTCCCAAGCCAGCAGTGGCACAGTTCAGCACTTAGGCCCAACCATGTAATGAAGTTAATGAACGGTAAAACGACATCACTGGGAAGCCCAACACTGATGTTCATGGCACAAAGGTCTTACTCCCACTGGAGAGCAGAGGGACTATTCATGCAAGTACTTGCCATTGTGTAAAACGGCTGCCTAAACCAGGCTGACACTAATTCATTTAATTGATTCACTTCCCAGCATCAAAAGTAACAGGAGCAGGTTTGCAAATATCTTTCCAAGTGGAAACCAAAAGTATAATCATGTTTGGGGGAAGTGGAAGTGGACTTAAAATACTTTACAGATATGATAACAAACACAGGTGGCAATGGCGCAGCTCCTGGCCGGCTCACATAAAGGGAATTCCCCTCATCTTCCTGCACATTGATAGTAGCTCACTGAGCTAAACTCTGAGATGAGACAGCTCTTTTCATCACAATTCAAGGCACTTTACAAAGGGAATTCAGTATCATGCTACAGATGGGGAAACAGGCACTGATGTGGGGGGGGGGAATGAGTTACCCCAGCTCATCCAGCAGACCAGTGACAGAGCTGGGAATGAGAACTCCAGTCTCCTGTCTGGTGTTAACCACTAAACATACTGCCGCCTGGTGGGTTACATGATCGCTCGATATTAGTCATATATTGGAGATCAGGAATCCCAGCTTCCATTCTTGGCTCTGGGGAAGGAGGGCATGGTTAGTTCTTTGAGACAGAATAATTGAAGCACAGTCAATAATGAAAAGCATTAGGTTTACCATACTGGAGGAGCAACTCCGAAATCTTACCCCAGGTCTCTAAGGGCACATCTACTCAGCAGGGCTAAAGCTGAAATAAGCTACACAACTTGAGCTGCGTCAATTGCGTAGCTTATGTCAAAATAGCTTATTTCGGTTTTTGGCACTGTCTATGCAGCAGAAGGTCTGAGAGAGAGCACTCTTCCTCTGACTTCCCTTACTCCTCATAAAATGAGATTTACAGGAATTGGAGTAAGAAGTTCTCCAGCTCGACAGTATGTCGAAATAACTACTTGTAGTGTAGACGTGGACTATGGTGTTTTGGAATAATGTCAGTTATTCCGAAATAATGCTGCTGTGTAGACATACCCTAATTCAGTACAGAACTCACAGCCCCAAAACAGTAGGGGTTAAAGGAGATCTATTAAACACCTTCTGTCTCCTCCCAATCCTGCACTGCCCCACAGTACTTCCTGATATAATTTACACCATTCTGAGGGCCTATGTATGATACAACAGCTTCCTCCTGCTGTTCTGCAGGGTGCACTGTTGGAATCTCTTCAGTGCTTTGTATGGGACACTCACACATGACTTGCGTGGGAATCCTGAGAGGGCAGCCTTAGAGCTGCCTTCCACAATGCCTGTCCCAGTGGAATCTTCCCCTGTTGGAACTGGTCTTTGAGAATCCCTCTGTGCCAGTTCTGCCCTTTTTACCCAGCATTAAAGGGTCAGAGCAAGGATCAGGATCCCAGTTCTAGATGATACACCCAACTGTGGCTGCAATGACCTAGGTTAGTTTATTTATAAAACAGACTAGGATGAGGAAATGAATGAAAATAAAAAAGCAATCAGTAGCGGAGAAATATAAACTACTGGCTTCCAGTTCATGGAACCTTGTACAGGAATATTTGGTGAAATAATGTAGTTATCTATTATTTTATTGTATTGTAATATATTACATTATATATTACTAATGTAGCCATCCATTATCTTTTCTGGAGTCAGTGCCCTCCGGTGGACGTGTTATATTATTACTGCCAAAGACAGAAAGCTTTTCTTGGCACTTTTCAGTTTCTGGAGGAAAAAATCTCAAATCATGAGACAGATTAAATACTTCTTAAATATAAGTAGAAGTATATTAATGAGTAGTATATTAATGAGGAACAACATGGGGAACAATGTTGTAGATTTCTTGCGAAAAGTGTCTGATACAAAGAGACAGTGCAATGTTTCCAAACTTGTAAGATTTACAACTCATTATTCTCTTTGTATAATTCAATTTTCATCAAACCATCACAAAATCTTGAAATACTATTCAGAGTTTACATTTCACATTCAAAAAATGGCAAAAATAGAACTTTTTACAAAATAAAGCTTCAAAGCTCACAATAAACTGGACACTTCTGCCTCAACCTTAATTATGCTGTCACAACCAACTTGAGCTGTGTCCTTTAGGTTTTTTTTACCTGTATATCATCTAAACTTGCTGTGAGCAGAGATGATGTTGCTATAAAAATTGCAGCACCCTATTTACTCAAGGATTGCAACCATCGGTGTTGCAAGTGAGGGTGGAAAGTGTTAAGAAAATCTCAGGATAGGAACAGCCATTTCTCCAGATCTAAAATGGAAATATCCATCACTGTAAAGTGGTTTGAGTTCCTCCCTTAATAGATTCTAAAAAAGACTGCAAAGTATTATTTATCATATAGGTGTGAAAAATGTCATTCACAGGCATGACATCCCAATGATGAATTATAAATATATGTGGATTTTTATCAGAAAAAGTAAGCTATTGAGTTTTATAGAGAAGACTCACTCTGAATGATTTCTTGTGAAGGAAAAATAATTGACACTTGCAATCTTTAGCTGGTTATAGCTCCTTGGTTAAAAAATAAAAAAATTCTATTAGTTTGTGTTGTTCAGAGGCTTGTTTTATAATACGTACACTATAAATTTCAAGCAAGTACATGAGGCTCGGTAATGTCCTTATCTAGATGACCTGTGCTCCTGTGATTTATTTTGTCACCAGAATTCGTGTAATCTATAGCTGTCGGTCTTTTATTTATCTGTTTATTGGGCTATCAAATACTCCCATTCCATTAACTGCTTGTTCTCCATTAAAAAGCTGCTTAATATATTGATCATCACTCTCGCCCTCCCCTCTTTTCGGCAACTCCCCGCTACCCTCTGTCTCCCAGTAGCAGTACTCCTAGCCTTAGGTCAGGCCTGGCAGGACCATTACCATTTGAGTAGGAATAAAAATGTGCCCTCAATGCCAAGGGGTCTGTTGCCTCTGTTGTAATATCCACAGAGCTTGAGTCAGCAGACATGCTCCTGGCAGTAGGCTGTTTTATAAGCACTTGCTGCCATCAAAGACGAGGTCAGGATTTCTTAAACAGACTTTTCATTATATTTTTCTAGATTGATAGTTAGGATTCAGACTGAATTTCTAGTTGTCAGAGGGGGCAAACATGCCAAAAAGAGGATCGCCCCTGTTTCTTCACAGAGTTGCTGGAGAAGCCTGAAATCCTGCGGACAGAACAGTACATCATCAAAACACCCCACTCTATTCTTCAGTCTAAACTGGCTTCCAGTTCATTTCTAGAGGCAGTTTAAAGGTGGCGGGTTAAGTCCTGGTTACATTGGAGGACACCTCAGTCCTACTATTGCACTGCAGTAGTGGAGATTTTCTGAGGTTCTTGGGCCAACAAGCTCCTATGATGAGCTGGTAGCAAGGTATTTCCCTCTCTTTCTTCACATGAACAAAACCCAACATAATAATCAGAATTGGTCAGAAAAACGGAAATGGAAAATATTCTCAATCTGTTACCATTTTTGGTCAATTTTAGGTGACTGTGTCTCTGTGTGAGAGAGCTTCCATTCTAAGTGCCTGAGAGAGTTTGTACAAAGGTTGTAGGGAGCTAACCGGGCTAAGCCTTCAGTGAACTAAAGGGGTCATCTCAACTAAGTGTCAATAAACACGTCATGCCACATTAAATCATCATGAATTGTGTGTGTCATATTTTATAGACAGCTATTTTAGATTTTTTTAATTGATTGTACAGACTTTTTATCCCTCCACTGAAAACTTTAGTTGCCCTGAAGTTAGTTACCTATAGGATTAAAAAGGCAAGAAATAACATCTCAAGTATTCAAAATAATTGTACTAGACATGAAAAATTAGACTTAAAATTTCTCCTGTATTTAAAACCAGGCAATAGCAAGTACTGTGTATATTTTGGAAATCACCAAAAAGGCATGAAGGCCGGAGGGAGAGGACAAAAATGCAGTTGAAGACAATAAAGGTGGTTATTAGAAACTGCTCAGAGATTTAGAATGTTAGTAGTTATGGAGCACTAATGAGAAGAGGGATAGGTAAGTGATAAAAGGGTGCATGTTAAGTTGCTTTTAACATAAGCTTTTAACTGCATAATGTGTGTAGTGTGTATGTATGCGCACACAAGAAGGACAGAGGCAGCTATGAATCATTTAAAACATGACTTTTTTTTACTAACACATTTCAGTCTCAGCTTTGTTTTTTGGCTACACTTTGTCATGGTTGCTAGTGTTTGTACAGCTGCCTTCTATCTTCCTGATCTTCTGAATAAGGGCCTGATTATTTTCAAACCACTTTTGCAATTATCCTTCTAGAAGGAAATTGCTACTATGTACAGTACATCTGTGATTATAACTGTTCCTTTTTTATACTATTACCATGTGGACTTTAATCTGGCAAGCTTTAGTAGCTTAATGTTTCATGAACACCCTCTATATGCTCTAAAGAACAAAGAACAAATTTCAAAAAGCAATTGGACAATCCCAGCATGTTTAGCTCTTACCCTGTTTAAAGGTCTCTCTCTCTCATGTTCCGGTGTTTTCTTTTAACTGTACATTGGTGCATAATAGTCTCAAATATAAAAATTGTTTTTTCCATGGAATCTATTTTCCCCCTAATTCTTTTCCATTTGGCAAATAATGGGTTCATATAGAAAAAGGCCAACCACCAAATTTAGATCTGGATTCAGGTACTGAATACAGGCAGTCCCCGGGTTACATGGATCCGACTTACATCGGATCCCTACTTACAAACGGGGTGAGGCAACCCCGCACTAGCTGCTACCCCCCAGCAGACCAGGGAGACGCGAAGCTAGCGCTCCCCCCATCCCCCCGCCACAGCAGACCAGGGAGACGCGGAGCGGCTTTTCTCAACAAACACCTCAGCTTGAGAATAAAGGACTGAGGAAAGTGAGGTGTGGGAGACTAAAACTGAGCTCTGGAGAATTGTTTGGCTAGAGTTTCCCCTACAATATGTACCAGTTCCGACTTACATACAAATTCAACTTAAGAACAAACCTATAGTCCCTATCTTGTACGTAACCCGGGGACTGCCTGTACTTTGGAGGTACATGGTATTTAAATACAAATTTGAGAGGTGTGACCTATTTTGACTAAAAAATAGATGGCAGAAAAAGAAATATGTACTGCAGTGTCTTTTAGTAGGAAAACAAACCATTACTGTGAACAATTTTTAGAAAAAGTCCATAGGAAATGTGTGAAGGTTTATCTCTCTTTCAATAAAGCATTTGAACAAAAAGCTGTTAGGTAAGTATCCTTTGTTTGAACCTGCCCCTGTCCCCCTCCCCCTTATTTGGGAATCTAAACAATACAGTTGAAGGAAATTAGCATCGAACATAAGGAGAGGTAAGACATTGCTGCATGTTTTGAGTATTAAAACAGTGCCATATAATTGCAGGTTTTACCCATCAGAGGCTATCATAATAGCCTACCTTCATGGAATGAAGTGCCTTTCAACAAGCTTCTCAAAGTGTTTAACATTAATTAAGCCCCATAGAACCTGTGGAAGACACTGGTTTTACAGATAAGCAATCAGCATGTGCATTTGCCCAACAGACTGGCTGAAGGCCATACAGTTTGTCAGTGTCAGAACTATGGGTTCTGACTCCCAGTACCACACTAAAACTGGATCATATCTCCCCCTTTTTAAAGGGGGGTAGAATTGCAAAATACAATTGTTTTATACATGGGAGCTGTGCAAAAAGGCATCTTTTCTGCAGCTGGTTAGATAGATGAGGATTAGATAGAAGGTGGAAAGTAAAACTTGATCCAACACTAATGATGATGGGTAAGGAAATGAATACCTTAATCTTCCTTTTAGATTAGTATTTATAATTTATTAAAGTGATTATTAGTGAAAAATGTTTGTGTACCCATAAATGGACACATTTAATATAAAGACCCTTTAAAGTGGGGAATGAATTAACAGTCAGTCACTTTTACCAATGCTTGTTTATAGTTCCATAGCTGTGGTTTGCCCACTTGAGTTCTGAGGTGGAGAGATCTTCACTCCCCCTTAAATAAATTCTTGAAGGGGACACCTCATAGTGAGGCATGGTGATGCAGTACTGTATGTGTCATTCCTCATTCTGGATCAGTATGGAATACTACAGCATAGTGATAGAGATGCAGCCGTGTTAGTCTGGTGAGAGGAAACAGGCTACTTCTGGTACATCTCCCTGGTAAGATAAAGATCAGAGGTCCTGATTATCTGGGGCCATTCAAAAAATTTCCAGAGACACTTTTCTGAGATGTAGGATCATTAAGCATCATGTCCTGCAACAATCCAGTTTAGGTATCTTTATTCTGTTTACCTATTTGCCTTGTAATGGAGTTTATAAATCCCGTACTAACCATAGGCAGAAGGGAGAGCAGAGTCTCCCTGCCATATAGGCAACCAAGTAGACCACACTCCAGCATGGCAGTCACAGAGAGATGGAACCACAGCTAGAACCAGTAAAGGAAACAAGCCCAGCTAGTAAGGAAGGAGAACAGAGGGAAAGGCAGCAGGGTCTTGGAAAATGGAGGGTAACAGCTCAATGCCAGACTTCCTGGAAGAAATTGAAAAGGAAGCAGGGGAAGACTGCATGGCTTAGGTTGCATCTAGACTGGCATGATTTTGCGCAAATACTTTTAACGGAAAAGTTTTTCTGTTAAAAGTATTTGTGCAAGAGAGCGTCTATACTGCCATGTGCCTTTGCGCAAAAGATTTGCTTTTTTAATCCCCCTCTTGTTCACTTAGGGTATGTCTACACTGCACGGCTATTTTGAAATAAGCTGTTCCAGAATAGTTATTCCAAAATAGCATATTTCAAAATAGCATGTCTACACTGCAGGGAAGCCTCAAAATTAGTCCAAGACAGGCTTTCCTAATGTAGATGTGCTATCTCGATTTAGAGCCCCAGGAGGCACTGAGAGGAATAATTTAGAATGACCCTGATGAGTGGCTGTTTCAAAATAGCAGCAGTGGAGCATCTACACACACTGTATTTCAAAATAGCTATTTTGGAATAGACCTCATTCCTTGTAGAATGAGGTTTACAGATTTCAGAAAAAGCCGTCTGTTATTTCAAAATTATTTCAAAATAACGGAATGGCTGTGTAGATGCTCGCATTATTTCGAAATAACTCTAGTTATCTCAAAATAATGGTGCAGTGTAGATGCACCCTAATTGTGTAGGAAAAAATCGTTGCTTCATCAGAGTACAGAAAATGGTGTGGTCTAGAAACACCAGTTTTGTTTGGTCCTCTGCATTGGGACATATAGTGAGGTATGGCGTTCAGTTACTGAAAGGAGTGATATTATAGACTAGAAAAGAGGCATAGGAAACTAAAGGAAGCATAGAGAAAGCCAGTCTTTTAGCCATCCTAAAACTTCCTGTGACATACATTATAGAATTAATAGTTTTCAGTGTGGATGAAATCATTCCTTTATTATCTGTTTCCACCTAGCCTTTCTCATCTTTTAAAGTCTTGCAGAAGAAGAAATAGATCACACCTTCCTTTCTATTGACCTTATCCACCACTCAAATTTCAACTTTTGATGCTCTGTTTAAAAAACAGCAGGAAATTCCCCAACAAAGCATTTGGTTAAGAGAGTTAAGATTAAAAGTGTTTTTCAGAGGAGTCCTGCTAATATGTAAAATATTCCTTTCCTTATAAAAATTTTTCTATTTGTTTTTTCAAAAAAATAAGAGAACGATGAAGAGATGTATTCAATTCCCTCCTTCATCATGGCCTATTGCTTCATAAAATCTTACCTTTGTAGTTCAAACGTGCAAGTTTTATGGAAAGATCAAAATAACGTGATTAAGAGATCATAATTTCTTATATAACACTAACATACATTATAATATTATTCTCTCTCAAAAAACTGACACAAAGTATATAATAGATACAGTTCTCCAGTTACCAAGTTAATATGCTTATATTCAATGTGTTTCAGAATACAGATCAGTTGTTCCAAATCTATTCATAAAATTATTCTACTCCATCATCACATCACACTGTGAGAATTTAGATTGACTTAACATAACCTTAGAGGGTTAGTCTGTAACTTTAAAAACAAGTAGTCCTGTAACACCAACAAAAATATATAGAATCATGAATTTTTGTGGAGAAAACACACTTCATCAGATGGATTTTACCCACAAAAGCTTATGATTCTATGTATTTTGTTAGTCTCTAAGGGCACATCTAAACTGCAGGGCAAAAGTTAAATTATGATACGTAACTTCAGATACATCAATCGTATAGCTTCAGTCGAAATAGCTTAATTTGGCTTTTGGAGCTGTCTACACAGCAAGAAGTTGAAGGAAGAACATTCTTCCTTTGACTTCCTTTACTCATTAAATGAGGGTTACAGGAGTCGGGAGTAAGAAGTCCTCCATCTCGACATTATTTTGAAATAATTGCTTGCTGTGTAGATGCGCACTTTGTTATTTTGAAATAATGTCAGTTATTCTGAAATAACGCTGATATGTAGACATACCCTTAGGTGCCATAGGACTACTTGTTTTCAGCATAACTTTATTATTGTTTACTATTTCTATAGTATTTAGTATAGTATTAGTATAACACTTGTCATGGACCTGACTCTAACACACTATTTCTTTTGAAATCTATGCTACACATTTACTAATGAATATATAAAGTCAATAGTACATCTCAAGCAGCACATATGTATTCCAAAGTAAATCAAGGGGCTTTGTTAAAATTGGGGAGGCAGTATAAGCCAGATTGTGAAAATAAGTGAAAAAGGGACTTATGATATAGTAAACTGAAACTGATTGGTCACCATAATTGTTCACTTTGTTGAATTTTGTAAAAAAAAAAATTAATTCTTTTTGCATGTGCACTGGACTTTAGTGGAACATTCTTTCAGTGTAAACAGATTTTTAAACTATATTTGGGAAATCTGTGTCAGATTTTTCAAGAGATAGGTACAAGCAAACAATATGTGCTTTGTAACATGATAAAATGTAAATTATACATCTAAGAACAAAAAATGTACTTACAGGATGGGGTACTCTATCCTGGAATGTGGCAATTCTGAAAAATATTTGGGGATCATGGTGCATAATCAACTGAACATGCATTCCCAATGCAAAGTGCTCGACAAAAGGGCTACTGTGATCTTTGGATGTGTACCCAGGGAAAAGTTGAGCAGGAACAGAGAGATTATTTTATCTCTGTACTTAGTGCTGGTGCAACTGTTGCAACAATACTATGTCCCATTCTGGTGTCCACAGTTACAGAAGGATGCTGATAATCTGAGGGAGAGATTCAGAGAAGAACTATGAGAATGATTGAAGGATTAGAAAATATGCCTTATCGTAATAGACTCAAGGAACTCAATCTATTTAGCTTAACAAAGACATTACATTTCATTTCAGTCTATAAGCGCCTATGAGAAGAACAAATATTTAATAATGGGCCCTTCAATCTAGCAGAGAAATGTATAACATGCTCCAATGGCTGAAAGTTGAAGCTACACTAATTTAGACAGGAAATAAGGCCTACATTTTAAGGGTGAGAGTAATTAACCCTTAAAACAATTTGCTGGTTGTGGATTCTCCATCACTGAGAATTTTTAAATCATGCTAGATGTTTTTCTAAAAGATATATTCTAGGAATTATTATTGTCGTCCTTTCTGGCCTTGAAATCTACGACTTTGCAAAAGTCCTCTGCAAATGGTCACTCCCACTGGGAATGCTTTCCATAAGTGACTAAATGAAAGTGGGATTCTCTCTACTATTGAAGATATACGTGTTCCCATATGAAAACTTTCAGCTGAACCTTTTGAGGGGAGCGGAGTTTTGTTGAACTCTGGCCCTCAATACATTCATATAAACCTGTGCAGTATGAGGATACTGACATTTGATATGTCTGGATCACATGCAGTATGGCAAATACAAATGTTCCAGCAAGTATTCTGAGTAATGGAGCACAGCAGCAAGTTAAGATATCCTTCTGTCAGTCCCATAATTGGAGCTTGCTGCTGGGGCTACTACATCCCACTGCATGTTTAATGAAAGACTGTGTAGACTAGCGAACAAAATATACCTTAAATTACAAAGGTAGTGTATTCACATTCATGGTCATGGAGGAAGTTAGATTTCTTTTTCTTCCTCTTCTAAACTAAATTGACAAAACAACAGAAAATCAAAAGTAACTATAAATAGGAGATGGAGTAGATGGCTTTAAGGCCACATCTACACTTGGAGCTGGGCTTGGGGGTGTGATTCCCAGCTCGAGTGGGCATACCTCTGCTAGTTCTCATCAAACTAGTGTACTGAAAATAATAGTACAGCCATGGTAGCACAGGCAGAAGTGAGTCAAGAGTGGGTGAATGAAGTTCTGTGGCCTGCAATGTGCAGGAAGTTGGACATGACCTTAAGGGCTATGAGTGGCAACATAGGCAAGCCACCCTAAGTACAAACCTGCCTAGACCTTTGGGGACCTGGATGGGGTGCCTAAGCTTTACCATTGCTGCCTGGCTGCACTGTTTCTCAAGAGTTTGGGGCGGGTTTTTTTGGGGGGGGGAAGGGGAATTGCCTCAACTTGTATTAATTCAAGAATAATTCTGCAGTTATAGGGTCAAATTCTGATCCCAGTTATTGTTATAAATTCAAACTCAACTGAATTTTGCTTGATTTAAACACATAACTGAGATCAGAATATAGTCTAAGAAAGTGGTCCCCAATGGGGCGCCCGCTGGGCCATTTGTGTGCCCGCTGAGTGATTGGGGCTTGCCCCACCTCTGGGCACGTGGCGCATGGGCGGCCCCGCCCCCAGGTGCACGGTGCAAGGGCTGTTCCCCCCCCGAGCGCGCGGCATATGGGTGGCGCCGGCCCCGGGCGCGTGGCACATGGGCTCTGCTGGCCCTGGGTGCGTGGCGTATGGGTGTCCCCACCCCTGAGCACATGGCACAGGAGCGGCGCTGGCCCTAGGTGCGCAGCGCATGGGTGCTGCCGGCTCCTGGGTGCGCGGTGCATGGGTGCTGCCGGCTCCTGGGTGCACTGCGCATGGGCGTCCCCGCCTCTGGGCGCGCAGCACAGGAGTAGCACCCACCCCAGGCGGGTGGCTCATAGGTGCTGCCAGCTCCTGAGCGCGCGGCACAGGAGCGGTGCCAGCCCTGGGCATGCAGCGCATGGGCTGTTCCAGCCCCGGGCGCATGGCGTATCGCCAGCCCCACCCCTGGGTGTGCAGCACAGGAGCAGCGCCGGCCCCGGAAGTGCGGCACATGGGTGGCGCTGGCACCAGGCACGCAGTCTATGGGTGGCCCCGCTCCTGCACATGTGCGTGGCCCCACCCCCAGGCGCGTGTGCAGCCCTGCCCCTGGGTGCCCCGTGTGTGAGTGGCCCCGCCCCAAGGCGTCCGGCAGCCCCAAAAAGTTGGGGACCACTGGTCTAAGAGCTCAGTGCGGTAGAAACTAGCATGAAAATATTTCGGGAGAGGCATTAGTATCCTTCTGATCATCTTTGGCAGACACATTTTCATTTGTAGAACACTAATAAAATTCCAAATTTAGTCTCACTTTTCATTCCTCTTTGCATACCACTCACACTGACGAGAAGGCACTGCAGAAATGAATAGTAGGCAGGAACTGCCCCTCATTTGTCTTCACTCAGATGTTACCATGGTCCAAACAACTTCAGTAGCGAGAGATGAATAAGTCCTGATGATCATTTATTCTGTCAGAAACAGTGGGGCTACGTCTACACTGGCCACAATTTCCGGAAAAGGGATGCAAATCAGGTAAGTCAGGATAGGGAAATCCGCGGGGGATTTAAATATCCCCCGTGGATTTAAATAAACATGGCCGCCGCTTTTTTCCCGGCTTGGGGAAAAGCCGGAAAAAAAGCGTCTAGACTGGCGCGATCCTCCGGAATAAAGCCCTTTTCCGGAGGATCTCTTATTCCTACTTTGAAGTAGGAATACTCTTCAAAGTAGGAATAAGAGATCCTCCGGAAAAGGGCTTTATTCCGGAGGATCGCGCCAGTCTAGATGCTTTTTTTCCGGCTTTTCCCCAAGCCGGGAAAAAAGCGGCGGCCATGTTTATTTAAATCCGCGGGGGATATTTAAATCCCCCGCGGATTTCCCTATCCTGACTTACCTGATTTGCATCCCTTTTCCGGAAATTGTGGCCAGTGTAGACGTAGCCTGGTGGTATGAATGACTCTGTCCAAAATAATCAGAATATTGGCTATAAGCCAGAGCAAAATATTGTTTATGTATTTTAAAAATTATGTTGCTTCTGTGAGAGAAGCTGGTGTGTGGAGAGGGAAGGAGAAGATGTGCTAAATACCATCATTTGAGAAGACCAATTGCTGCTGCAAGAACAGATTTGGGAGTATATGTATCTTTAAATTGTAAACAGTAATAAATTGATGTCTATTTTATTTTCACACATATGTGAAATTAAACAATGTGGGGTTTTTTCTCCATTTGGGCCATAGGACACCACTATTCATTCCCTCACTGACTCTGGTAAAAGTGTCTACTACAGATGAGTTGTTCTTATCATTTTTGCCTAGGCAATGGTTACAGCATGGACAATTATTAAATAGTTTAATCCGTGCTTTATTTTAGTCATATTTCCACCCACTCCCCAACTCCAAATCTAGCCTACATTCTCTCCATTTGTAGCCTCAGTATCTGGTATCCACATTGGTATTGCAGCTGCATAGACGAGGAACCTTCGATTCTACAGCGCACAGTGCCAGTTGTTATAGCCTTTTCCTCCCTCACTTGCACACACAGAATGAAAAGCATCATCTTTCAAATGCTTTCAGCCTCTGCTGGATAGATGAAAGTAGCTGTTTCAAATTCCAGCCCTGTGAATGAAGATATAGATCGACTGGTGTCACTGAAGTTGCACATGGGTGGTGGGTGAAGCCCCAGACCCACCCCTTCTGCATGAGGCCACATCCTTTCCACAACCTCCCATCCTGTGGAACCAAGCCCAGCTCCCTCCCCAAGTTACTGCTCCTTAACCCACTTAGTATCCGCCTCCCAGCAGGTGGCATGACCTCACCCTTCCCAAGTGACCAGAGCAGCTGGTGCAGCCACACAGCAGCCTGATCCTTCCTGGCCAGATGGAGAGCCAGGCTGCTGTGCTGTGGCCCCTGTACTCCTGGGCGACCAGCAGAGAGCATAAGAACTTTTGAGAAGGCAGTACCTTATCTTGCCTATGCTACCCACTGTCCCTGAAGTTACATTAGATTCCACTGGGGCTTATCTGGGCATATTCAATTTTTTCATCATTTAAATTATTTACAATATGTTATGTGTGTATATTAAAAACCCCTCTTTTTATAGGGGGCAGGCTCCATATGCCTTTATTGGAGAGGGAGGCAGGAAGTCATTCTGTTCCCATGTCCTCGTGTGAAAAGGAGTTTTAGCACCCTGAATCTGCCTGAGATCCATTGAACCTCAGGAAGTTGTCAGAGGTCATGACCTTTGCACAGAGGCTGTATCCCACATTGCCCTCTCTGAGCTCCCCACCATCACCAGGCTTCTTGTGTAGCTCCCTCTCTGTGCTGCTGTCCTAGACAGGGCTTAGGGTGAAAGTGATTCAGTGTCTTCTTCCCCTTCCAACTGCAGCTTCCTGACCTGATGGACAAGGAGCTGTGAGGTAAAAATGGTTAAGTCCCCTTCTCACATGAGCAGGAGATGGGCCTTCTGAAGCATGGAGCCCTGGGTGACTATGTAGCTCAATAGTTTTCAATTTCTTTTTGGTTATGCTCTTTCCAGCTGAATGGTACCTTTTACAGAGCTAATACCTGCCTTACATAGGACTGCATAAATTGACTCACTTTTGAGCAAAGGGAAGAGAGGCAGGTTGGAGCAATCATGTTATAACAAACTGGACAACCTTTTTTGGCTGTATAAGGAGGACTGTCACCGAAAACAGTGCTTTGTCCTCAGCATTTTGCCCTTGTTGGTGCTGTCTATTGTGGATCCTTTGTACCCCTGAGTTCACTATGTTTGCACTTGCTGCAATTATTGCTCTCTCCTTCATGAACTTCTTGCAGGTCAAGCTGGCTGATCATTGACCTTTACAAAGAGACCACTATAGCATTCTACTGTAATGGCACTACACAGTACATTTTACAAAGCACTCTTGCAATGCTCTGAGCAATGACTGTAGAATAAAAGGGAAATGCATCATTTAACACTGCCTGTGCTATTGACATGCAGCTCTAGTTTTACACTTTGCATCTGTTTCTCTAGGTTAATTCCTGCATCTTAACTTGTCCTGGTTACATCTCCTTCTTGGCGTCTTATCCTCATCTTCCCCTTACCATGACTAAAGCTTTTCATTTTCACCTTCCCCTCTGTCACTGACAGCTCCACCATCCTCTGTCTTTGAAGTCTCTAATGTAAATATTCAGCCTCTCCCTCTTAGACCATTCATCCATGTTTAGAGTTGCCAGGTGTCCGATATTGAACCGGACAGTTTGGTATTTTCGCCTCTGTTGGGTAAAAAAATTCATAAAATACTGGACACCTAAAATGTCCAGTACTTTCTGATTATTTCCTAGCCAGGAGGTGAAAATCTCGGGCTGTCCGGCTCAATACGGAGGCAGCCTAGCAACCCTTGTGCTTACCGGAGAGATGTCGGGCCCAGTACAGAGAGGCAAGATGGCGGATGGCTGCCGGCAACCTGTAGGGCCAAAAAGCCTCACCATGCATTTCTTAAAAAGAGCCTTGCTGGTTTGGTTTGGTTTTTGTTTTGTTTTTTTGCTAAACAACTCTTGGGGTTTTTTTTTTGTTCGGTATTTTTTCTGAAATAATCTGGCAACCCTATCCATGTTGTGTCAAAATCTTGCTCCTACTTCCTCATAATATTTTGAGATTCATTTTTTTCTCTTCAGCCAGTCAGCCAAACTTTCATTTGTACTATTTTGCCACCTTGATTATGATAACGGCCACCATGTTGTCTCTAGTCTCGCTAACATCCTTGTCATCCTGCTCCATGACATAACGACTAAGTTCATCATAATTGCTGGTTGCTGTAACCACATCTTCAAATCCCTTCTCTGCACCAAGCTCAAGCTCTTTTGGTTCCACACTCCTGGCCATTCACAAATCTTCCCATCCCTAGGTGTCCACCTCTTATCACATGGCTCAACCAATAGTCTTGTCTCACCAACATCCTGTGTCTTTTTCTGTGATGCCCCTTATAAATAGAACTTGCCTCCACAACTGATTTGTAAGGAAAAGATTCACCTCTCATTCATTACCTATAAGAAATAAGCCAGTTAATGCTAGGGGTTAGATGGTATTTGGCGATTTATAGTTTAAATCCATGCAAATGAATGCCAAAAGTATGTGTATGTGGTTGTGTCTTCTCTATCCTTCCTGGACCACTTGTATTTTTTAATAATGTACTGTATTGTTGCTATATTTCTACAACATCCACCATAATGGAGACCTGACCTCAAATAGAGGCATGGGTAGGATAGGAAATGGAGACATATATACTTGAAGTGACTTCTCACAGATCACAAAGGAGGTCAGTGGCAGAGCTGGGAATAGAATGCAGGACTCCTGACTCACAATTTAGTGCCCTAAAAAGAGAAGGTGGATGAGGGCATATGTCTTATTGGACCAATGTCTCTTGATATGAGAGAGAAGCTTTCCAGCCACATAGAGCTCTTCTTCAGGACTGATACAATCTAATGCTATCCCCTATACCAAGGCTACTCAAATTTGGAAGTCCCAGGGGCCAAAATGATACTCTCAGCACATGCCAAGAGCCACAACTTAAGTGTGATTGTATATACATTGAAATATATATGCAAATAGCTTCTTTCATACTGACAGGTATGAATACAAAGATTAAGGCAAAGCTTCACAACGCACAGGCCCTAGTTAACTCAGTTCTGCTGATATTAATAAAATGCAGTATTTACCCAATTTCCACCCACTATGACAGCACTTTCAATGTACAATGACAGTCCAGGAATTTAACTACTAAAATGCATTATACTGACTACTTTTTTGTTTTGGCTTCTACGCGTGGGCTATGCATTGAACACCACATAAACCCAGACTACACCGTGGGCCACAAACAAATGGAGCCACGTGTTGAGTAGCCCTGCCCTATACTAAGCTTCTTGAAATTTTTAAAAAATAACTTACCAGTTATACCAAGAAATATCATATATTACTTGTTTCTGTTTATAACTTTTTGCAAAGGGACTACTTGTATGTTCACTTTTGAATGACAAGATACTGTAAGCCAGACAGTTGATTAGATGCTGAAGGAAAAGGCTAACCTTTCATAACAAGTATGCATTTAAATATATAGACTCCCATTAGAGAATCATAGACTCTAGAGAAGGGGAAAATACAAATCGCTACTCTTGTCTACTCCCTGCCACTGTTGGGTTGTTCACTACACTCTACTCAATAGTGCTTTGTCTAGCCCAGTTTCAAATTAATCAAGTGATATAGGAGGCTAGGTCTGTGCTCTAGTCCGGTAACTAACCAATTAGGAAAAGGCTGAAATGTGTGCCCATTCAACACCAATAGAGTGTTACATTATGTTTTCTGAATGGGTACTTGAGAGTGAACTTTTGATGTCTCTACTGGATTTTTTGCCAGAGTTGAGAACTGTTGTGGTTACTCAGTGAGGCACAGAGAGAATTCTTTTAAGTTAAAAACAGCAGTGTGTTTCTGGATTAGATATGTTTTGAAGAGCTCAGAAGCATATAACCATCAGGGAAAAGGATGGAACAGACAACCTAACAGTAGCTTCCTTTCATATTTAATTTCTTTCAATCTGAGATTCTTTTGTTTTGCTCTCAAATCCTAGTGCATGATTGTTCAAGAAAAATCCACATTCAATTAAAATTACCCCTACACTCCCTCTCCTCTGCCTCAGAATTACCTTTTTAATTATTCTGTTGTATCCAATTCCTGTACTGAGGGCATGCAAATGTGTTTCATTAATGATGCAGCTGGCAAAAACAAAAATATAATTTAAAAAATGCAGCATTGTGTGCACTTTTGAACAACTCCTTAACATGCATTTTTAAGGCAGTTTTCAACTTTAACCAAAGCATCCTTTTGCTTAGCATGCTAACTAGGTGAAAATGACACAAGTGGCTCATGGGGATAATGTGTTATTTTAAGTAACTGAAATATTATACAGGGCTCAGGAATCATTTTTCATTATTTTACCTTATTCCTCTGGGTAGGTCACTTTGTTTGCACTACAGTTTTTTAGGGATAAATCAGTCTAATGTCTATCTTTTTTTGATAAATTAAAGATTAAGCAAGCCGTCATAAAAATGAAGATGAGTTGAATCAAAATGTCCTAGCTCATTTAATTTATAGTTTCTGAACCTAATTTACAATAATGCTATGCAATAGTCAAATCAAGATTTTAATTGAAATACAATCAGTAAGTCCTTCTGGCAATCTTTCACATATGCAAAATTATTTCTAGAATCCCACACTTTCTAACAGCTTTAAAATAATGTATGTAACAGGATGGCTTGCCCCTTCATGGTTGGAAGACTGAAGCTAACCAATTCTGATTACAGAATAGCAGCTGGGAGCAATGAAGGAGACTACATTAATAAAGAACAACCAGGTGGAGAATGCTTAGGGATTAGGGATGGCTAGGAGTGAGCAAGAGCTAGGAGGCAGTTCTGAGACTCCTGCCAGGGTAAGGCCTGGGAGTGCCCTGCCAAAGCAGGAAAGGCACTCGGCGAGAAGGCTTAGGTGAAGAAAGATAAAACTTTATTTGTGTGGCCTTTTGGGTGGGCTTGAACATTTTTTTTTAAATATTTAGTTTAATGAAGCACAACTTGAGAGGGGCTTGGAATGGAGGCTGCCTGCCCAGTACATACTCCTTTAGTCTAGCAATCACTTATTAGTTAGACAACAAGCTTTTAGGTGTTTAGTATCTACTTTGGGAAACAATGACACACATGAACCCATCACAGTAATGGGACAGAGAAAGATTTCAGTATCCTCAAATTGTTTTGCAATTTGAACATCCTCAAATTGTTTCACTAATCAACTAGGAGGAAGAAGTGAAAAAGAATAAACTGAATGATAATTGGGAATTATTTAAGACTACTTTACTAGAGGCCCCAAATGCTTCAATCCTATAATCAAGAAAGGATGTATGGCTTAAAACACAACTTGCTTAAAAAGGAAAGTGAAGGCAGCTATTTAAAAAATTGAAGAAAGGGGAAGTTGACAGTAATTAAAAATATCAGAAGGTAGGAGTTGTAGAACATTGATAAGGGAAGCAAAGGTACACAAAGAGAAGTGTATGAGCAGCATACAAACAAAGAGAATCCTAAAAACTTGTTCTTTACTACATGGAAATTTTAGAATTATCAGTAACAATGCAGTAACTAGCGTTATTTCGAAATAACTTAGTCCACATCTACACAGAAGGCAGTTATTTCAAAATAATGTTGAAATACTATCAAACTGGAGGACTTTTTACTCTGACTCCTGTAACCCTCATTGTACAAGGAGTAAGGGAAGTTGGAGGAAGAGTGCTCTATTTTGAAATAAGTGTTCTGTATATGCTCCCAATTTTGAAATAAGCTATTTCGAAATAATATACGCCATTGACGTAAATCAATTTGTATAGCTTATTTCAAGTTCAGCCCTGCTGGGTAGATGCACCCTTACAGTGATAAATTCAAGCAGACTAATTCATTTATTTTAACTAAGAGGAGGTTAAGGGATCACTTGAGTACAATGTACATGTGGAACCGAAATGTGAGAATGAGCTCCTGCACTGTCTGGATGTGGAAACAAATTTTCAAAGGTATTTAGGTTCCTAGATGCAGATACTGAGATTAGGAAAAGTGTCTTGGGAATTAGACATGTTTGAAAATCCCACAAGGCACCTATCTATAATTTAGGCTTCAAAATACCTTTCAAAATTTGGCCCTAGTTCTTTAGTAAATAGCTAATCTCTGATTCTTAAGATAAAAGAAATATTTACTAGAAAGTTATTTGTAACAAATTGTGTATTTTCCCTTTGTCCCACCCCTTGTAACAGTTTACTTTGTGGGTTCATTCAATTTAAAATTTCCTTCCAGGAATGTTTAATTCTAGTTAGACAGGATCAAGGTGGCTTGAACAGAGATGCATTTTTTTTCTTTTTACTTTAGACATAGGCAATACACTTTTGTATTTATCTAGCATATCCTTGCATTTTACATCCCATACACATTCTCTATTATAGCATTTAAGGGCAGAGTGAGGTGTCAGGTAATACAGCTGATGTTGATATTTAAAATTTGAGGAGCATAGCACTTTAAAATTCATCTCATTAAAGATAATGGAGTGATCCATTGGTAGGACTTGAGCTGCAAACCCAGAGGTGACAGGCTATTTCTTGAACAATTTACTGAGTGTCTCATTCCCCCTTCCCTAACCATGGGCATTGTAAGTTCATTCTATTAACCTTAATAGGTTTGCTCTTAAAGTGCTTTACTGTGAAGATTTAAATGTGAACGCTTTCATAGGTCAGCCTGCAGCTAACTTAAGCAGCTAAACTAAAAGTATAAGCAATCTATTCATCTCTAAGCATAGCTGTATGTATGTACCTTGCCTGTAGGTGTTACCTATGGGGACACCTATAAATGTAAACCAGGAAGTGCTGTGACAGCCAGAATGCATTGTGGGTTTTTATTGCTAAATGTTATAGATCAGTAATTTCTCCTTGTCCTCAAATCTGTAAATGTCCATGGAAATCCTCTGCAGCTAATCAGTGTTGTTCCTTGCTCTAGCTCTGTGGTTCTTAACCTGAGGGGTAATTACCCCTTGAGGGGTAATTTGGCATATTTCAGGGTCGAATGAGCTGGTCAGCTGCATACACTTCTGATAAATAAAGGAATATCAGCAAAGAAAAATATGTATGTTTTATATTATTAAATTGAACTAATGCAAAGTAAAGGCGAAATCAATACATTGTTTAATTTTCTTTATTCAACAATATTTTATTATTGTTCTTTTTGAGGTGATGTAGTATGAGTCATACAGTAACAGTGTGCATTGCAGCACAACTTGATCTGACTTGCAGAGACATGTTCAGTCCTGTTACCACTCAGCTCCTATAAAACCACTGGCAAACCCAATAAAAGATCATTTTGGGTTCACCCTTGGTAATGAAATCTCTCTCTATATATACAAAAATTTTTTTCCTGCGGGACGACACAGTGACATCATCATATCACTCTGTGTTCCGCCGCTCACCTCCGCCCTCAGCCACGTGGCCTCCTCCTCCTTCCCCTGGGCCAGGCCTGGTCGCGATGTGTTTTCTGGGGGTAGCGTCTGTCATTCTGGAATCCCGGATCTGCTCCCCTTGGTCAGTTCCCCCTGCCACATGTGGTGCAGCTGTCCCTGGGGGCAGGGCTCCAGGATTTCAGTTGATGGCAGCAGGGCCACTGCGTCTTGTTACCTACTTGTGGCCTCCTCCCTCTCCAACGCCAGGAACACCCTGCCTGCCTGCAGTAAAGAGGGCCGTGTGCTACTGGAAATAACAGAGGACGGTCTGACTCTGGGGATTGCTCCCTCCCCCCCCTCCCCCCCCCGGATTCTCTGCTGTAGGAATTGAGACATTCCTCTTTCTCACCCTCCCCTCCTTCAGGGCATGAGAGAGAGAGTTCCCGGCAGGGGTGGCATGTCCTAAGCCACAGGGCTGCCACCGTGGCCCGCCAGCAGCTCAGCTACCCGACCTCCTCCTTCCTCCCTCCCTGGTGCTCTGGGGAGCTGGAAACTGTGCACCCTCACCAGTGCTCAGCCCCCTAATAATAGCTAATAATTAAATGCAGTTGTTACTTGAGGCAAGTCAATCTTTATTAATTATTAATTAAATTTGGCATTAATTAATTCACTTTCTGATTTTTTCTCTTTTAGAGTATAAAAGAGAAAAGTAAATATTTTTATTTAGTCTTTGTGTAATATATGTTAATGAGGTTATTACTTTTTCAATATAAAATTACAAATAAGAGTAACACACTATAATTTATAATTTTACATTAAATTTAAATGATGGAAATTTAACTAGAGATTTACAATACAATACACATTTTAGTGTAGTATGATGTAATTTACAATCTGGTGAATAATCATATTTGTTCTTCAAATTATAACCAGTCTTAAATGTTTTTTTTAATTTATTTTCAAGATTTCTAATTTTAGATTTTTAATTTCAGTCATGGCTTTAACAAAGAAACGGTCATATAAAGAAGCATTTTTACAGTGGGGATTTACTAGCATTATTGATAATTCAGTAGAAAAGCCTCAATCCTCTTGTTTGGATTCAATGGGTTAGTTTGCGAAAACAAATGAAGCTGTTCTTGAAGCATCCTATTGTATTGTTCTCCAAATTGCTGAACGTAAAAATCTTCATACAGTCGGAGAGAATCTCATCAAACCATGTCTGTTTGAAAAACTGAGGCTTGTTCTTGGGGAGCAACATGCAAAAAAGGTGGATCAGGTATCACTTTCAAACTGCACTGTGGAAGGGCACATTTCTCAGATGAGTGAAGACATTTTGGATCAAGTAGTTGCAGTGATGAAAGCTTGTCCCTACTTTGCACTTCAGTTGGATGAATCAACAGATGTTGCCTTCTATGAAGAATTACTCAAGTACACTCGGTACATAAAAGGTGACACCGTGAAGGAGGAATTCTTATTCTCTGAATTACTGACCACAACTGCAAATGGAGAAGATGTGTTCAGAACATTGCAGAATTTTTTTCATTGACAAAAGAAGAAAAGGTATATAATGGACAAAATTAGTTGGTATGTACACTGATGGACCACCGTCAATGATGGGAACTCATTCTGGGTTTAAGGCTCCCATACGGCAGGTCATCCTTCATGCCACATTCACCCACCGTGTGCTTCAGAGCTATGCTTTGGCTGTGAAGACATTTCCACCAGATCTTAGCAAAGTGTTCTGTGCAGTTGTTAAAAATGTTAATCACATTCGAGGTAGTGCCACAAATTTCAGAATGTAAAGTATTATATGAAGAGATTGAAGCTGAATTTAGTGCACTTCTGTTTCATACAGAAGTTCGCTGGTTATCATGTGGAAAAGTCTTAAACTGACTGTTGCAACTAAGAGAAGAAATATCAGTGTTCTTTGAAAGAGAAAGATCTGCCAAAGAGCAAGACTTATTTGGAGAAATAATGGACCATGCATTAATTTTAAAATTGGCATACCCTGCAGATGTTTTTACTGAAATTAATCACCTAAACCTCCCACTACAAGGAAATATGGTGAATATTCTCACAGGTTAGAACAAGGTTTCTAGTTTCCTCAGTAAGTTCCAGCTTTACCGACCTAGGGTTGAAGCTGTTGATGTATCCAGGAGTGGTCCTAGACTAGCTGCCAGCAACTGGCGCCCTAGGCAAACCATGCAATCGGCGCCCCCCACCTCCAGACCCCTCAATGATATTGCACCACCATTTGGCGCATCACTTAACTTGGCGCCCTAGGCGACTGCCTAGTTCGCCTATATGGATGGGTGCCCCTGGATGTATCCATGTGGTTAGAATTGACACATCTGCTTGAGGCAACCAAACAGAAATGTTCATTTGCTGATGCTTACTGTCAGTAACAGAATGTATCAGCGGATACTCTCAAGCTATAGAGCAGCATCACATGAATGCATGGATTGTGGGACCATTTACAGTGGAAGGAAAAGTAATCAAAGACAAGGATATCAAGACGAAAGCAGAGTTCCTTCATCTGTGAAAAGATAACACATTGAAATCAGATTTACAAGATTCTGATCCAGCAACATTTTGGCGAAAAGCTGATTTAAAATACCTGATTTTCTTTGACAGAGCTCTCAAACTTCTAATTCCATTTGCCACTACATATTGCTGTGAGATCGGCTTTTCTACAATGGTCAACATTAAAACGAAGGCAAGGAATAGATCGGATCTTAGTCATGACTTGAGATGTGCATTAGCTGTGACACAACCTCATATCTCTAAGCTAGTCAAGCAGAAGCAGTATCAACCTTCACACTGAGAAAATCTTCTGAGAAATACTATTCGTGAGGTGATATTCATTTTCTGAAAAATGAACCTAATATATAACAAGTTTAAAATACAATAAGTGTTCAATTGTGTTCAACATAATGTAAAACAAAATGAAATGCAATAAATATGATTAATTGTAATTTTCTTTTCCATTTAAAAAAGGAGGAGGGGTAATTTTGGTTTATTGGTTAAGCTTAAGGGGTAACAGTGCCAAAGAGGTTGAGAACCACTGCTCTAGCTGAAGAGAATACTAGAGAGAGACATACACTTTCCTCAACTCAAGTTCCCAGTAGATATACTTGAGGGTTTGAGTCCCCTGTAACACTTGTAGCACTTGTTTGCTTGGTTCCTAAACTCAAAACCAGCAAGCATGCTAGTCAAAACATATTTGGGCTCAAAGAGGATGTAGCAATAGTTCTGATTGTACTAATGGATGACCCAGTGGCAGTGGAGAAGGGCCAAGCAAAATTATTCAGGCTGCTGAATCTCTGACCTGCAGTATCACTTTTTACAAAATCTAGCAAGAACAGACAAGGGAGCAAGCAGAGGATGCTGATCACTTTTGTCTAACAGATTTCCCTAGAGTGGCTCCTCCTCCACCAAAGTTACCACTTTTGTTCCTTGCAGAGACCTACATTTCCTCTACTTTTCACTGCATCCATGAAGCCTTTGTTCAACTCAGACCACACGATAGGCATAAATGTCAGCCATGGGGATACCAGCTTTGTCGTCTTTTAGGCAGACACATCAAGTATTGTTGCACACACATCTTAGAGCCCAGAAGCACAAGCTGCTCATGCTAAATCCAACCACAAAGAAAATGCTTTTAATTCTAAGATGAAAGCACTTAGAATCTCACTTTGTTCACTAACCTTGCCATCAACAGCATTGACTCCTATCATTGACCGAGAACACAGGGTTTCAATTGTGGTATCTTGACTCCTGAATGCTGAGATGATGGCAGCAATAATTGTCTTCTATGGGTCGAGGATCAGGAAGCTGTAACACATGTCGCCTTCTTTGCTAAGTTTAGTTGATGCAGCTTGTTTTACCATTTGGCTGCATGCACTACATCTCATTCAGAATGCTGCACCACTTATTCTGGATGGGACAGACATGCATCACAGCAGGCCTTTGTACACATTTCAAATTGTTTACAGGCTTAATTCAAGTGCCTGGTATCAGCGGCGGATTTAGGGCAAGGCGAGCGGGGCGGCTGCCCCGGGCCCCGCGTTTCCCGAGGCCCCGCGCATGCGCCGTGGCGTCACGGTGCATGCGCTGTGTCAAAAGAGGGGCCCCACAAACTTTCGCTGCCTGGGGCCCTGCGGTGCTGCCCTGGGCCCCGCGGCACTCTCATCAGCCCCTGCCTGGTATTGACTTACCAAAGATTTGCTCTTCTTCTACTAGCCAGTGAGAGCACTATGTTTGCCATATAGAGAGCCATTATCAAGGCTTGAGGTGAAACTATCAAGAACACAAGGAGAGATATTTGTGGGTGAAAACTCCTACACCAGTGATACTTAGGTTGAGGCTACTGTGCTGCAAGTGATTATTTTAATGTGGTTCCTTGCAACACACAAAAATAAAACTCCATGACATTTAATTATTAACTAGTCTACGTAATTAGCCAATCAGGATGCTTTTACTATGTTATTAACCAATTGTAGTTGATAAAATAATACCTGGTCAGCCATTTTGCTGTGAGAATTATATATATAACAACAAAAGATCTGGTAGCACTTTTGTTGTTTTTAAGTTTATCCTGTACAGACTAACTTGGCTACCCTGAAGCTTATGTGTATATATATATATAGTAAATGAAACAATCAAGTCACACAATTGTGACTTTTTTGGGTAATGTTGATAGCTGATTTAGTTCCTGAATTGAGTATAGTAGTCCTAGACTATGGAATATATTGCCACAAGAAATTATACTGAGTCAAAGAAAGGTGTTAAGAGGAAAGTGCTGAACAATTCTTCACATTGGCCTTTCTGCACCGAGACAATTTTTCTCAGACAAAATTTTAGACACTCCAAAAATCAAAACAATACTTTCATTTAACAGCAGTAGGCAGAACAGAGTGCAGAATTCTCATTTGCAACATCTCTGTGGAATATTCTTATATCTTAATTCATGTGCCTAAATACTACAGTGAATAGGGCAACTCATAAATTCTTATCTAGATAACTAGCTTGCCTAAAACCACAGAAAATCTACTGACCAGCAACAGTAATAGAATCCAGAACTGCCTCAGTGATCACCAAATACCACTTTCCACACTTACTCAATAACTCTAGATCTCGACTACATCCCTCTGTCAGCAGAGGGATGTAAATGAGGCACTTTGAAAGTGAAAATGAAGCGGGGATTTAAATATCCCGTGCATCATTTGCATAATCACATCATGGCGCTCTTTCGACCAAGCACCATTTCGAAAGTAAAACCATGGTTAGACATGGTTCTTTCGAAAACGGCAGGCTTTTTCGAAAGATTATGTAGTAAAACCACCATCTAGATGCGGTTCTTTCGAAAATGGCAGGCTTTTTCAAAAGATCATGTACTCAGAGTACAGGATCTTTCGAAAAAGCCTGCCATTTTCGAAAGAACCGCATCTAGACTGCGGTTTTACTTTCAAAATGGCTCTTGTTCGAAAGAATGCCATGACGTGATTATGCAAATGAAGCACGGGATATTTAAATCCCTGATTCATTTTTACTTTTGAAGTGCAAATGCCGACAGAGGGATGTCGTCTAGACACAGAGTATGAGATTATCTTCAACACTTAGCCAAACAGTTGATTGTAGTGATTTTTTCCCATTTGGCCTGCAAGGGCTTGACAACCTGACAGTTCAACACTGGAACAGACTTGTAATATAGGAGGTCTACCTCTGAGCTGCCTCCACCCCTCAGCTGGTGGAATTTTATCCCAGATTTTACAAGCCACCTGGAGAATAGTATTTACCCGTGCATCCTATGACATTCCAATGACATGTCCAAAAGGATATAAGATGCTGTCTGTGGACAATGCCTCCAGTAGGTTTTGTGAAAAAGCACGATAGTACTAAAAGCTACACTACCCATCTATAAGAACATCATCCTCTTCTTTCAGATAGTTGTCTTGACAGATCTTTACCCCCAGACAGGAGTAGGTCTCAGCTGAGTCCGCCTATAGTCACAGGCCGCCCCTGCCCCCAGAATATTACTGATTGTTTTAAGGGTTGACTACACTATAGGTTACGTCATTATAACTTATGATGCGTAGAGGTGTGCATAAGCCACCCCCTGAGCAACATGAGCTACACTGACCTATGCACTGGTGTGAATAGCATTAGGTCAGCAAGAGAGCTGCTCCCACTGATATAACTACTGCCTCTGGTGGAGGTGGTTGATGGGAGAGCTCTCTCCTGTTGGCATAGCCAGATATGCTACAAGAGAACAACTGCATCAGTGCAGCTGCATTGCTGTAATGCAGGGGTGCCCAACCAGTTAGGGCTCATCTAGACTACAGGGAACGGTTGAAAGAAGATATGCAAATTCCCGTGGAATTTGCATATCTTCTTTTGACTGTTCCCCATAGTCTAGAGATGAGCCCTTAGAGACGAAGAGACAGAATAGCTGTGGATACCGTGCGATGAGCCATGTATTATATATTTATTTTTATATATCTATAAGTAGATATAGTACACAAAATGTAGTGATAAAAATAACATTACAGCACATTTCAGACAAAAACCAATAAAAAAGTATCCAGTCACTTAAAAAATTCATGGCCAGTCCATAGATCTTCAGAGAACTTTAGAAGGAACAAACATCAAATTAAAAAAAAATCCAACCTTTAAAAACACCAGTAATATTCTCACATCAAAAAAAAAAAAAAAGCATCCCCACCATGTATTTTAAATTTAACACTACTGTCCTATTATGTCCTGTGAGTTTTTTAAAATTAAACTGAACTGAGAAGTAACTTAGCACAATTTGAAGTACCTGTTTCACTCCAGCTTGTTGATCTCTGCTATGGTGTGACAGGGTGGCGGGGGCTGAAGGGATAAGCCTGTTTGGCCACCGCTGCTTGCGTAGACAGAGGGATTCCCCCGGCAGACACATTGGAGGGCCGAGAAGCGCATGCGCCATCATCCCGGGAAGAGGGCGTCGGCTTTGAAAAGGAGGACACCCGTCCTTGGGGAGGAAGGGAGTGTGGCAGCAGCAAGCTCCGGAGAGGCGGGCGAGCAGGGTCCCAAAGAGTGACGAGACTCCAGCGACTGAGGCCGGGGAGGCGCCAGCCTGCAGGGTGGAAAGAGGTGACCGGAGCGACCAGATGGAGCACGGCCAGAGGCAAGGAAGGAGCCCAGGACGGGGCTAAGAACAGCCCGTGGGCCGGCGTGTTATGGCATTGCCCTCCTGGCCGAACAGGACGTCATTTACGCCTATTCTTAGGGTCCTGGGCTGGGACCTGGAGAGAGGAAGGGTCTAGGTCCCACTTCCCTCTCAGTGGTTACAGGGACTCCGATAACAATAAGGAGAGCTAAGACTGCACTGAAAGACACTTGCGTGAGGAGGGGGTTACAAAGACTGGGGAGTTGACCCCTAACATATGGTTTCCTCATTTTTTTTTTACTTGTGAAGATAATGGCTTTTTTATAGTTCAAAATTCAGGTCTGTCCCAGACTGCAAATACAAGAGATTTAAAAACATGAGAGACTCATATCACAGAATAATTGCTTCAAGCTGGCAAACAATAGCCTTTGAATTTTCTTTAAAGAAACACAGTGTAAACCACTGTGATTCTTTTTTTGCCCTGGAATTTAAATATGACATCTGTGTTTGCTGCCTTATTCTGCATCCATGAAGACTTTGAGTTTAAGGTGCTTCAGCACCCCCGCTCTAACCCAATTCCTCTCCTCTCCCCCAGAGCAAGGCATCCCTAGCCTCCCTGCTCTAACCCCATTCTCCCTCCCTCCCCCTCCCCCAGAGCTCAGCACCCCAGGCCTCTTCTCTCCCCCAGAGCTAGGCACCCCCCCACACTCTAACATAATGCCTCGGTCCTGGACTCACCACCGCCGCCAGTCGCTTCTCCCTCCAGATGCTGCGGTGCGTGTGCAGAACGGCCAGTCGTGAGCAGTCCAGGCACGTGGCTCAGAACTACCAAGAGCCATATTTCTCGAAGGAAAGAGCCACATGTGGCTTGGCCACCCCTGCTGTAGTGCTTCTAGTGTATCCTACCTCTCAGTAAATGGCTTTCCCCGATACTTATGCACAGGGCTCAACAAATACACTCGCCCACTCGCCTGTGGCGAGTAGATTTTGCCAGCTGGTGAGTGCAGGGGCAGACTGGCCCGGTGGGCCGTTGTCACAGGCTGGCCGAAGCCCGCACTGAGGGCGGCCTGGCCCCATTCAATCCGCCAGCCGGTAGAGAAACAGAGCGCTGCCGGCGAGGGGTAACTGCGATGATTCTCAGCGCCAGGCTGCCTGTGCGCAGCTGCAGCGTGAGGAGGCGGAGTGCTGGTAGACACCAGGACGCTGGCATGATGTGGCCCCGCCGATTTTAAAGGGCTGTGGCAGCTCGGCTCTGGCTGCGTGTCCCTGGCAGCTGGCTGTGGCATGCAGCGGAGCCAGGCCCCACCCTGCCGGCTCCAGTCCTGCCACAGCCCCAGCCCCTCGCCGGTGAGAGACCGCTCCCTGCCGACCGCCTGACTCGCTGCACCCGCCCCGTGCCCCATCTGGCTCCTGCCGCCCATTCCCCACGCCGCCCCTGCATCCCGGATCCCCTGCTCTCCCTCTGGCTCTGCGCTGCCCTTGCACCCTGCTCCCCTCGATCCCTGCTCCCCCCCAGCTCTGTGCTGCCCGTTCCCTGCACTGCCCCTAGACCCCGATCCCTCTGCCCCTCCTGTTCCCCACGTCCCATTCCCTGTGCCTCCACCACACCCCGCATCCTGCTCCCCCCGATCCCTGCATCCCTCTGGCTCTGTGCCTCCTGTGCCCTGCGCCACCCCGTCCCCCCCCCACACTGTTCCCTGCACCCCTCTTGCTCTGTGCTGTCCCTGCATCATGTTTCCCCTGTGGGTTGGGAGTGAGGGGTGCTTGTCCATAGGGAGGGGCTGGACTGGGCAGGGAAAAGGCTGCTGTGACCCAGCAGTGAGTGAAAGGGGGAGTTCACTTGAAGCACCTTTGCTTTTATGGAAAAAAATGAATGAAAATGCTATTTGCTATTTATAGGGCTAAAATGCTGGGACAAAAATGAAAACAAACAAACCAAAAAAACCATTGCAAAATGCAAACGTGTAAAAGACAACAAAAAAGGGGGGGTGTTTTGCTTGGCCCTGGGGGAGGGGAAGCGGCTGGGCTGGGCTGGGCTGTGTGGGGAGGGGAGGGAAAAAATATGGGGAAGGGGCTTGTGCTGAGGGGAGAGGAGGAGGTCAGGAGAAGAAGAAGAAAGGGGAAGGCACCAAGGGACAGGGGTGCAGGAGAGACAAATGCCAGGGGGCCAAGTGCAGACAATGAGGAAAAGGGCAGGAGGGGAGGTGTCGGTGGGAGGGGGGGACAGGGTGATGCTGGGAGAGGAGAGGGTAAGGTCACTGGGGGCTAAAGGGAGGAGGGGGACATGCTGGGAGAAGTCTTGAAAGAAGGGGTGGGCATGAGGAAGGTGGGGATGGATCAAGGCATGTGTGAGGGCACAGGGGCATGAGGAGAATGGGGGCAGAGGGTGCTGAGGGGGTGGGTATCAGGGAAAAAGAGGGCAAAGGGGCCAGGGGCAGTGAGGGTAGGGAGAGGAATCAGGAGGGTGCAAGTGCCAGGGGATTCTGGGGGTAAAGCAGAAGGGCAGACACCTGCAGGGGAGGGACCAGCATCAGAGGAGAGAGGCAAGGCAGGTGTGTAGAGGGACGTGTTAGGAGAGGGAATGAGGAGGGGTAGATCACTTGCTCAGAGTGGGGCTACTAGAGGAATGGGCACAGGGGAAAGAGAAGGGCTAGTGGAGGGGGGCAGGTCTCAGGAAAGCTGAGGGCAGTGCGAAGGGCAGGAGTCAGGACAGGAGAGGAGGGTGAGGGGTTGGGGGCTGCAGGCACCAAGGGAAGTTGATGGAGCAAGGGGAGGAGACATGGCAGCAGAGGGAAAAGGTAGAAGTTTATAAGATATTTATCAATAAATTAGGTGATATTTATGAAGAACATATTAGTAATTACTGTTCTTATTCTTATTAGGAATTTATGCCATTAAAAAAACCACTGGGGGGGGGGAGGGTGGCGAGTCCCTTTTTTGTCTGGCGAGAAGGGTTTTCCATAATTTGTCAAGCCCTGCTTATGCAGTTAATTAATAAGACTTCCCTTTATCAATAAGCATTTATATAGCACTGTTGTATGCTTTTAAAGAGTGGGGTGAGCTTTATTAAGTCCATTTCATAGAGTGGTTAAGTGACTTGCTGAAGTCATAGAATGATTCAGTGGCAGAACATGGAACAGAATTCGTGTCTTCTGGCTCAGCGTGATACCCAGTGGTCACAGAATTGTGCTCCACTTCTTATTCCTGCAGGAACTGATTGTACTTAACGTTTTAAAATCTGCACGAAAGGTTCTCTCTTCTAAGGCAACTCAGAATGACTTTTGAAGTTGGCTCCAATGCAGTTCTAGGAATTGCACTTGAAAGCTGTTATCCAAGTTTTGGCTGGCTGTGATTGATTGTGGGTCTTTCTTCCCTGAATTATTGTATCTCTCAAAATGGTGTTTCAGGGAGTTGTGGGGAACTGAAATGGTTGACACAGGAGAGTTGCACAGATGTAATATCTATAATAAAGCATTCCATTCATCTACTGGTGGCTGCACTTTTTGAATTATAAAGCATGTAGGGATGTTCAGACAATCAAACAGCTGAGCTGGCTAAACGTTCCTAACCAGATCATTCCGCATAAAGACACTGGAATGAACTGTTCCCAGGCTGCTCCATTTTAACTATGGGATTATTTTAGAGGAAGAGAAGGGGAAAATATGCTTCACTTTTACTTTCAGATTGACAGCCCTGAAGACTGAATTTCTCTACCAAACAGGATTAACACAGGCAGCATCAGTGCAAATTTCTTCATACAAGCCAACCAGCATGAAGGACCTCTGGGGCTGATATAAATTTCTATGTAAATAGAAACGCCTAGCTAATCATCCTGCAGCTCTTCCTGCTTGATTGGTTTTAGTAACACTAAAGTGCAGTGTTACTGATGCAGCAACTGCATTCTGTGTTAATTGCCCAACTGGTAATTTTCATAAACAAAATTAGTCCATCCAAAGTCTTATGTCTCAAAAATTAAACATACTTCTTATGTAAAAAAAAAACCCGTGTCTCCATGTAAATGCCAACTCATTAAACCTGTGCAAAACTAAGTGAAGGGAAAATGTTTTGAGTCCATGGCCTGAATTGACTGGTTATCAGAGAAATTTTAAAGGGTCCGTGAATTTTCCCATAATGTTTTCTACCAACCATTGATGAATTTCCTCTATCCAGTATTAATTCTATTGTCTAATTTATTTCCTTACGTAGGCTAGAGCTTTCCAAGATTTATCCCGTTATACTAAACCAAAGGAAAGAAAAAACTTCCAGATCTCTACTTTTTAGGCACCCACCCACAAACTGCACTCTTGAGCAGTCTCAGACAATCTCTCGGCCTCTCGCTGGCTTTCCAAAGTAATGGGAGCAAGGACAAATACATTAGAAAAACCCTTTTAACTTTGATAGCCAGGCTGGAAAGGAGGAAAAAATCTTGCCAAATCTTCTATGCTAACCAGGGATGTATTGGTTCAGTACTTGGTGGAGGACCTCCTTCAGGCAGTGGAATGTGGTGCTGATAGTCATTAAGTGGCTCTCTTATTTTGGAATATTAAAGTTGTATTCCAGCACAGTGTTAAGGTGTAGCATGCTGCTGGAGAGGCTTGGTTTTTCAGAGCTAGTGCAAAAGCAGTGGTCTGGCTGCTTGTTGTCATTAAAGGTCTCATGGCACTTTCCACCAGAGTCTGATGGAATTACCTATTTTACCTAAATAAAATTTCCTTTGCAGTGTTGAGCTGCACACTGTTCTGAACTGTGAGAGACTGGTGCTGTTCTGTACGAGATAGCTGTCAGGTTTCACCAGAGTGCTGTTGGCATTTTGCTATTTAGTGAAGTGATTCCTTTACAGTTAACTCTTAAAGCACTTTTAAGTATGTGTTGGATAAAGAGGTGCCCATATGTAAGGTGGTCATTTTTTTCAAAAAGCCCATCAGTCAGCAAGAAGAAAGATCAGATAGCATGAATCCTTACCTCCTTTACAGCAGAACATACATACAAAGTGTGTTTCCTTACACATTCTTGCACATGCCAAAGGGATTTAAAGGTCCCTTTGTCAGCCCCCTCACACATGGTTAATTTCCCTCTGTAACACGTCTGTTGTGATAAATCTTGCATTACCTTACACGGAAGTTTGAGTTACAGTTACTTTGTTATAACAGTGGCTAGCAGGTACTGCTATATTCACACTTTACAGGGGACATCTACATTGCATCTGGGATCAAGCCTTCTAGGTGGCACCACAAACTTGAGGTGGAAGAGCTCATGCTATGGTGTTAAAAGGAACTTAGAGTATGTCCAGACTACATGTCTCCGTCGACGGAGCCATGTAGATGAATTTACTAGACATAGGAAAATGAAGCGGTGATTTAAATAATCGCTGCTTCATTTACATCAAAATGGCCACCGCGCTGTGCCCATCAGCTGTTTGGCAGCACAGCGGGGCAGTCTGGACGCGCCGCGGTCGACAAGGGAAGCCTTTGTCAACCGCTCCAGTAAACCTCATTTCACGAGGCATACCGAAGCGGTCGACAAAGGCTTCACTTGTCGACCGCGGCGCATCCAGACTGCCCCGCTGTGCTGCCAAACAGCTGATCAGCACAGCGCGGCGGCCATTTCGATGTAAATGAAGCGGCAATTATTTAAATCACCGCTTCATTTTCCTATGTCTAGTAAACTCATCTACATGGATCCATTGACGGAACCATGTAATCTAGACATACTCTTGGTGTATATGTTGTACTTTCTGAGCACGCTACTGCCAGCCCCACAACCATAAGTCTATGGGCCATCATGGGGAGGTTCACTTCTGGATGTAGTGCAGATATATCCACAGAACAGAAAAAGGACTCAGTGAGGGAGGGAAAGTGAAGGAGTGAAAATAGAAGAAGTAAAGGGACATAAATGAAGAGTAAGACTTGAGAGGGGTATGAGGACAGGAGAGAAACAGCAGCAGCAAAGTGGTGAAAGGGGGATAGAAAGAACAAACAAGATAGACTCCAAAAAGCACACTGTTTGAAACCAGTACCTCACATCACCTGCATCAAGGCTGTCCCCACTGATACACAAAATATGCAGCTGCATATAGCACCAAATTGCCCTAAATGTTGTGGTGCCCAAGGCAGCTGGGTATTGTCTTTCGGCAGTGTCGGCAGCTCCCTCCCCAGCCGGCACCCTGCAGGCTGGGCCCACCTGCCACTCACTGGGTGGCTGCAAGCAGTGGGGGCCTGCTGGCTGGAGGACTCAGGAGCAGCAGCTGGCAGATGAGTTCCCATGCCTGAAGGATGCTCCAGAGAGGGAGGACAATGCCCACCCCACTCTGATCCAGCTCCCATGGGAGAGGGGTTTTCCCAGGGTTGGGTGCCTCCTTTCTGCTCCAGTGTCTCTGCTAAGTGGCCCCCAATTTTGTCTCTTTCTAAGAGAGGAGTGAGGCTCTCAACAGTGCGTTGCAAGGTGAACAGCACCCTGGGGGCCCAGCTGCCTGCTAGAATTTTGTTGGAGCTGGAAACTGAGGGTGTGGGCTGGAGGCTCAGCCTGTCAGGACCTGGCCCAGATAGGGAAAGCTGATGCTGTGCTGCTGGAGCTGCCATGGGTGTGCAGCTGCTCAGAGTGGGGTGGGAACAGGAGGTGGTGGACTACACAGCCACTGCCAGCTCCTCCTGAATCCTCCAGCTCACAGGCTTGCACTGCTCACCTCAGGTGAGCTTCCCTGCCCTGCTGCTATAGCTCAGGGCCTGCCACCTCCACCTTCTGCCCCTGAACCTCCACTCTTATGTGGGTGGCCCCCCCTGTGGAGCAGTCACATCTCCCTTCCCCTTGTTTGGAGGGTGCAAGTGCTCAGGGTTCATAATGCACCAAAACTGGTAGGGATGTCCCTGATTTGGACTGGTTAGCTGGTGAGGACAGGCAGAAATCTGTTCCCAGAAAGGCTGATTCAGACGTTAGTGAAGCAGAAGCAGGACTGAATCACTTTGCCCCATAATTGGGAAAACTATCAGCAATCCTGAATTAAAAAAAAGACAATGAAAATGTCAAATAAGAGAATGAGAATAGAGGCACCGCAGATGAATTCTCCTGCTACCTGAGCCAGGTATGTTGTGGAAGCAGCTTGCTCAGCCTCTGCTGGGGGAGGAATGGACATACCTGTGTAACTTAAAAATTTTTCTTTACCCTAAGCCTGATGTTGATGTGCTCCATAGTCCTGTCTAGATCCGATCCTTTGATTGAAATACAGAATGTCAAGAGTGGGAAGACAATTTTGAAATAGGCAGGTAATTTGATTCGAAGGGCTGTCATGGGGATGGCTGTGCTTGCATGTATAGTGTAAAGTAAGTCTGTCACCATTTTTAATAACTTTCATTAAGATGAAGTCTGGAAGCATTTAATTTTTCCCCGTTTCTTCAAGATAAGACCACTCCCAACACCATTGCCCTGATTTTCTTGCTAACTTTGAAGAGTACAATTGTGTGAAGATTTTAATCTTTATTCTTAACATCTCTGCAAACTGCTGCAGTGCACCCCTGAAAGCAGGGTTGTCCCTGTATATGTGCAGGACCTGGGATAACCCTACCCCGCCTCTTCCCACCCTTGCTCTTTCCTCACTCCACCCCTTCTCCCATGTCCCTCCCATAAATGACGTGGCCCAGGGGTCTAGTGGGGGGCCTGGCACCGGCAGCAGGAGCCAGGCCCGCCCCCACAATCACTGGCAGTGACAGGAAATGGAGCGACCTGGCCACAGCCCACTCCACTCTTCTGGCTCTTAGCTGCACGACTCCACTTCCTGCTGCCAGTGAGTGCAAGGGGGCAAAGTCACCTTTTCCCACAAACCCCTTCTCCTGAGCAACATGACAGGGAGCAGAGCAGGCTGGAGCTGGGTTGGTCTGCTTCCCACCACTGGTGAATGCAAGGCAGGGCCCTATCCCTGCTGCCTGCACCAAGTCACCTGCTGGTCCCCCAGACCTCACTGGGCCCCTTGCTTCTCCTCAAGTACAGGGCCAAGATTGGTTGCCCTAAACCATCCAATGGATGTGACAGCTCTGTCTGTTTTTAACTCCATCATTTTTAACTGAATCAGTTCAGAGACAATGTTATGTCTACTTAGCTGAGAAAAACCTGCACCTAGCTTGTGCCACCTGACTCAGGCTCACAGGATGTGGGATAAGGTCAGGACTGTTTCTCTGCTGTGTAGACTTCTGGAGGGCGGGTCCTATATCCCAGATTCCAGTCTGAGCTGGATCCATGTTGCCTAACCTAAAGTCACTGGAGTCTACGAATGGGGTCCTCTGTCATGTTTGTGATCATGCTTCAGGTCTATATGTTATGCCGTACTGGTTGCATCCCAACGGAGAGCTTGATCCCTCTAAAGAACCAAGATATTGTTTCCTTTATATTGGGCATACTAGCTCCGTTATCCTTCGGATTAACTGGAAACCTCTCTCATTTAATTTGCCTTTCTCTTCCCACTGCAAATCCATGGATACAGCCCTTCCTCTTCTCTGACATAACCCCCTGACATGACCTCCTGAACCAATACAATACAGAATTTGCATGGAAGAGAAGGTGACATGTTAAATCCCGAAGCAAGGTGTTTCAATTGAATGGGTTTGCAGGAGCCCCAGTTTGCAGGTTGCTTTTATTTCCTAGAAAAACAGAGGCAATTGAAGCAAACTTGAAAATAGCAACTGCCATCTGAATCCTTGAGTCGTGTTCCTTTGCTGCCCTCTACTGCAGGGCTCAGTATAATTCCTCTAAATTGTCTGAGGGGAAAAGAGAGAGAGAGAGAGAGAGAGAGAGAGAGAAAGAGAGCAATTTTGTATTTCCTTTGAGAGACTGCTAGTCAAAGCAGGTCTTGAAACTAGAGATGTAAAATCATGTTTAATTAGTTAACTGGTTACTACTTAAACAGGATCCCGCAAGTAGAGGCCCGGGCCAGGCTGGAGCGGCTCCCCTCCTGCAGCACTGCAGGTCAGTGCAGGCTTAAGCAGACCTCTACCTGCATTGAGTGGGGGCTGCTTTAGCTTGATTGGGCCACCAATTAACTGCTGACATCCCTACTCCCTACTTGAAACCCAGGAAAACACACCGAAAACTTTAAAAAAAAAGGGGGGGGAGGAGACGGATCTTTGAGAAGTAACTGAGTCAGAAAAGAAGAAAAAAATGATTAGTCCTGTGGCATCTTAGAGACTAACAAAAACATAACTAGTATCATGAGCTTTCGTGGGCATAACCCACTTCTTCAGATGAGCTGGAGTAGAATACACTATATATACTTTTTTGTTAGTCTCCAAGGGTACATCTAGACTATAAGCCTCTTTTGAAAGAGGCTTTTCGAAAGAATCTTTCGAAAAAGCCTCTTTTGAAAGACGGTGTCTAGACAGCAACCAGTATTTTCGAAAAAGAGATCGGCTTTTTCAAAAGAGAGCACCCAGGCAGTCTGGATGCTGTCTTTCGAAAAAGCACTGTTTACGTTCAATAATGCCTTTTTTCGAAAGAGCACTTTCGAAAAAAGGCGTTATTTCTCATAAAATGAGGTTATCCACAGTCGAAAAAACTGCCGCGTTCTTTCGATTTAATTTAGAAACAACACGGCAGCAGTCTAGATGCAGGTGAAGCTTTTCAGAAAAAGGCCACTTTAAAAAAAAAAACCCTGTAGTCTAGACACACCCTAAGGTCTCACAGGGCTATTTGTTTTTAAAGTTATAGACTAACACTGCTACCCCTCTGAGACTTTTATAGAGTAAGAAAGGTCAGGGCTAATAACATCAGTATGAAATATCGGGGGGGGGGGGGGCGTATGCCAAACTAAAAGATGGCAACTAAAAGCCACATTTTCAGAGCCTCAAAGAGCATCGACAACCATCCAGAACCTTTTAAAAGTTAAAGACACACTGTCAGATACTTTAGACCTCTTGTTCTTTGTTTTTCTGTTCTTATATGTTTTTCATATACAAAATCCAATCTTAAATAGAAGCAGTTTCCATTGCTTTCTATATATATGAAAATATGTTTTTCAAGTTTAAAAGCCATCCTTCTGTACTGAGAGTTCAGGAAAACTGGAAAGTGAAACTAAGAACAAAAATCTTTCACATAGTTTCATGATCCAATCCAAAAGCAGTGGGGGAAAAAAAGGAAACCTCAGAAAGGAGACAGTAATCCTTTTATCGGAGCTGCATGAGTGCAGAATTGCAACCTGAGACCTGAGATTATTTTAGTTTTAATAATTTTGGATGATGCAGTTATGATTTGTATGTTGAGTGTACAATCATATAAATAATCCTAAATCAGAATGTTTCTAACAGGTATAATGATTTGGGCAGGGATTGTGGGGTGGTTTTTTTTTTTTTTTTTTTTTTTGTGATTGAGTATGATGGTTTCTCTCATTTGCTTCATGTAACACCTCCCTTTGTTTGGAAAAGTTAATACAAAGAAAGGTGTGGTTTTAAAAAAAACAAACAAACAAAAACCTTTAGATTTAAAACATTGATCAGCATTAATCATTATATAATCACTTGGTATACCAACACATACACATCTGAAGATATCTTAACAGTTAGCTTTACATCTCAGAGTAACCCAGACCTACAATACTGTTATTATTAATTTAAGCACTGATGAAATGCAAGCCTGAGCAGAGTCAAGGTCTTTATTAAATACATACTAACTACTGGCTATAGCCCTTACCCCAAAGCCCACCAAAATTAGTCTTAAATCCCCTTATTTTGAAATAATAAGAAAAGCGTTCACACTACTAAGGCCATTATTTCGAAATAATGGGCCGGTTATTTTGAAATCTGTACTCTGATTTCCTTGGGGAATAAGCTTATTTCGAAATTATTTCTCAATAGCTTTAGTGTGGACGTTCTGGTGCTGCTAATTTGAAATAATTGGCATCCAAAGGCCTCTCACAATTGCACTTCTGACCACTCTGGCCATACCTGCCAGCTCCACTGCTCCCCTTCTCCTACGGAGCTTAAAACTCCAGGCTATAGGAGAAGGGCTTGTGGCTAGCTTTGCCACCCCCACACCACGCAGCAGGATCTGAGGGAGCCATGAGTGACCCCCAACGCTCCCACAGAGCCACCCATGGCTGCCAGCACTCCTGCTACTCCTTTGGCTGTCTCTGGCCAGGGACGCAGGGAGCTCTGGCCTGGACTGGTGCTCAGGTCCTGGACTTACTCATAGACTCATAGGTTATGTCTAGACTGGCCACAAATTCCGGAAAAGGGATGCAAATCAGGTAAGTCAGCATAGGGAAATCCGCGGGGGATTTAAATATCCCCCGCGGATTTAAATAAACATGTCCGCCGCTTTTTTTCCGGCTTGGGGAAAAGCCGGAAAAAAAGCGTCTAGACTGGTGCGATCCTCCAGAATAAAGCCCTTTTCCGGAGGATCTCTTATTTCCTACCTGAAAGTAGGAATAAGAGATCCTCCGGAAAAGGGCTTTATTCCGGAGGATCGCGCCAGTCTAGACGCTTTTTTTCCGGCTTTTCCCCAAGTCGGAAAAAAAGCGGCGGACATGTTTATTTAAATCCGCGGGGGATATTTAAATCCCCCGCGGATTTCCCTATACTGACTTACCTGATTTGCATCCCTTTTCCGGAATTTGTGGCCAGTCTAGACGTAGCCATATACTTTAAGGTCAGAAAGGACCATTATGATCATCTAGTCTGACCCCCTGCACAGTGCAGGCCACAGAATCTCACCCACCCCTCCTAGAATAATCCTCTCACCTATATCCTTCATTGACATCTGGAGGGAGGAGATCAACCCTCCGTACCAGGAAAAAGGAATGCGAACATCTATAGCCAGATCGCTACCAGCCTGGCAGACAAAGGTCACAACCAGACCTTCAACTAGTCTTCATGCAGGCCACAAGGCCAGTGAGCAAAGTGGATGCTCTGGGATGGCACTGCTACTTTGAGCAGATGGATGCCATCCTGGGAGGGTGTCCGGTCACTGCCCGCCTCCCCCCCCATCATTGTGAAATCTGGCGAGGACACGCCTGGTATCAGCTTCCTTGAGGGTGGGGTTGTGGATAAGAGGAAGAGGAGGAGGAGGAGAAGGCGACCAGCCAGGTGATTATGTCTGCTAGCCAGGACCTGCTTCTTACCCTGGAGCCAGTCTGCCCCTCCCATAATATTTCCCAGGCCTCGAATGAACCCAGGCAAGTCACTGCAGGTGACGTCTACGATGCTGTGAGGGGCTGCATGCTCCTTGCTTGGCCTACTTGGTCTGGGTCTGCACAACAGCCTGTGCACATGGGTGGGCATGGAGCACCAGTCCAGAGCATTCAGCCCCATGGTACTCCCACACAGAAACATCTCAGTCCTTCTTACAAGGTTCCTGGAATGGCCTGCCTTACTCTGGTTTCCGTGGTGGGACACCTTTCCACAACAAGCCACCACTAAGGAGTCTGGTGTCATAGAACTACACAGCAGTGCCACACTTGGCACAGGGTCACGCCTACACTCGGGCAGCATCCATCCGATCCTGGTGGAGTGCAGTGATGCAGTGGAGACAGATCCTGTGCATGGAACCTGCTAGGGGAGGAAAAGGAGGAGAACCCAGTAGCACTCTCTCTGGCAAGCAGCCTCTGCCACTCACACACACCTCCTTCAACACCCCCCATCATCCTCAAGCTGGCATTCTCTCTCTGCAGGACACCACCAGTGCCAGTCCTGTCATGTGCAGGACACAGTAGGAAGCCAAGCCTCCCTCTCTCTATTCCCTCCTGCAGTCTCCTGGCCTGGCCAGCACCGTCCCATGCCTGCTTGTCTCTGGGTCATGGGTGTAGCAATGCTCCCCTGGGACATCTGTGTCCCTGCAAGAAAGTGCCCACTTTCTAGGCAACATACGGCCTTGCTCAAAAAACACTGTATGTTGGCTGGGCCAACTGTGAGCTTGGCACGCCCCCCACTTCCCATGCCATCTGCACAACTCTGCAGGATCTGCAGGCAGAAGAGAACCTGGGAGGACCTCATGCGGGAGCAGATGGCCTGCCTGCAGTCCCTTGTCCGGGGCCTCAAGGAGGCATGCCAGAAATGGGCCACTGACTGGGAGCAGAGGAAGGCCACCTGGTGCACCAGCATGAGGCGATGTGCTCCTGCTTCACCTCAGTAATGGAGCACATGGTCTTGTGCATGAAGCGGGCCACCATCCACCTCCCTGGTCCCCCATGGCTCCCCTTCCTAGCCCCCTCAGTGACCACCAGGGCCCCAGAACACATGGCAGTGGGACCACTCAGGAAGCCAAATCTTCCTGAGCTGAAGGCAGAGTCTCACAGCTGGCCTTGGATGAAACTCTCCCTCAAGGCCCTTCTGATGAACAAAGCCCCTTAATGTGCTTTCTGTAAGGCACTGGTGTTGGGATGCTCTTATGCCCTGACCAGCTGTTCAGCCTCTTCTCCTCCCCACCCACCCTGGCTTTCACGCAGGTTGTGGAGCATACAGCAGGCCACCACCAGAAAAGGGATGTTGCGCTTGCTGAGATCCAGACGGCTAAGGAGACTCTGGAACCTCCCCTTTAAGCAGCTGAATGCATAGTTCATGGCCATGCGGCATCTGCCCAGCCTGGTGTTGAAGTGCTCTTTGGTAGGGTCCAGGCTGCCTGTGTAGGGCTTCATGAGCCAGGGCAGCAAAGGATAGGCTGCATTGCCCAGAATGCAGATGGACACAGGGCCAGCCTTAGGCCGATTCGGTCGAATCGGGCCCCGCACCTTTGAACCCGGAAGTGCCGGCCGGCGAGTTACAGAGCTGGGACCCTGCTCCACCACTATGTGGAGCTGGGTCTCTCCCCCGGCTCTGCCCAGAGTGGGCCCCGGCCCCCCTTACTGGCCCCCCTGTACGTCCTCCCACCCCGCTCCCAGAGTGTCCCCCTTGGTCCCTGCCATACATGGCTCCTCCTTGCCGCCTGCTGCTGCCCGTGTGCGGCGCTGCACATGGGTGGGGAGGATGCTCGGACGTGATGTGACATCACGGCCCATGATTTTTCAAGTCCTGGGAGGCCACGTTGCGGGGCCTTGCTGGCCCCAGCCCCGCAACCACAACCACAATGTGGAAGGCAGAAGGTAGGGAACAGGCTTGTGCGGTGGCGGTGGCGGGAAGTGAAGAGTCTTGGGCTTAGGTGGAGGTGGGGGGCTTGGGCGGAGGGTGAAGGGTGGAAGGAGAAGGGGCTTGGGCAGGGGGAGGGGAAGGCATCAAGAGACAGGTGCAGGAGAGACAAATGCCACGGGCCAAGGGCAGGAGGGGAGGTGTCAGTGGGAGAGGGCACAGGGTGATGCTGGGAGAGGAAAGGCATTGGGGGCTAGAGGAGGTGCTTGGAGGAGGCTTGAAAGAAGGGGTGGGCATGAGAAAGGAGGGGATGGAGCAAGGCATGTGTGAGGGCACAGAGCGGCAGGAGGGGAATGGGGCAGAGAGTGGTGAGGGAGTGGGCATCAGGGAAAAAGAGGGCAAAGGGAGCAGGGGCAGTAAGGGAAGAGGGAGGCACTAGGAGGGTGCAGGGCTAAGGGAAGGTGCAGATGCCAGGGGATTTTGGGGTGAAACAGAAGGGCAGACACCTGCAGGGGAGGGACCAGCACCAGAGGAGAGAGGCAAGTGCCAGCATGCATCTTTCGGAACAGGCAGGTGTTCCGAAAGATGCGGGTGCCATGCAGCTTTCTCGACCGGCCAACGTTGATGTCAGTGAAGTGTCCCTTGTGATCCACGAGGACCTGCAGCACCATGGAGAAATAACTCTTCCTGTTTATGTAGTTTAAGGCACAGGTGTTGGGGGCCAGAATGGGGATATCTATGCCCCCCGCCTCCGCAGTTGGAGAAGCCCGTGGTGACAAAGCCATCCACAATGGTGTCCAGCATGTGATTGATGGCCTTGGCTACCTGCAGGAGCACAATACCAACTGTGGAATTCCCCACACTTGTTCCCGATGTAGCGGTAGCTGTCCAGCGTGGCGAGCTTCCAGAGTTCAATGGTGATACGCTTTTGCATGGGGATGGTGGGTCTTGGGTGTCCTATTGCATGTGGGCAGGGGTGAGCCACTCATAGAGCTTTAGGAAGGTGGCCTTCTGCATGCAGGAGTTCTGGCACTATTGCTGCTCATCCTATAGCTGCATGGACAATGCAGTCCCACCATTTCAAACTGGTCTCCTGCTGCCGCAAGCTGGTTCTCGTCCTGCTGGAGCTGCATGCGGGCAGTTTGGAAGTACTGCACCATAAGGCACAGCAAGAGGTCTGTGAGGCTGGTACTGCTTTGCAGCACACACTGTCCATTTTGTGTCCTGTGAGGAGGAGTAGCCTGTGAGACGCAGCTGTAGAGAGGAGCCCCTGAAAGCACACATCACAGCTTGCCTGACCAAGCAGCCACAGGAAGTATTTGCCCTCTGCAAAGTGCTTCCAGAGTCTCTAAGTCTGAGGCAGGCTCCAATCAGTGTGGACACACTATTTTGAAATAATTCTAATTAATTTTGATGCTCCCCGATAGTGGGAACACACTAGTTTGGTTTTGTTATTTCGGGAGTTATTATTTCAATCTTACTTATTATGAAATAATTTCCTAGGGTAGACATGCCCCCAGTGAGAGCCCTTCCATAGACTTCCATGTACTTTAGATCAGGCCCAAAGAGTGTACTAGCCTAAGTAGTCCTATTGGCGTAGGAAGGCTGCTTTATTGGGATAAAGCAGTGAATCTCAACCAGTGGTACGAGTACCTTAAGGGGTACTTGAGAGAAGTCTGGAGGATACAGCAAGACAACTGAAATTTGGAGAAAACTGAATTTTTGTTTTAAGTTGTACAGCGCTTTATTATTTTTGTACTTTTTAGACTCACAAATGTCATTGCCCCCCCCCCCCCCACTACGAATAAGTTGTTTAAACAAATGTGTTGCAATGGTAGAAAAAATGTTGTTTGTCAGAAAACTGTAGGTACTGGGGGTACTTATAATTTTTTTTTAAAAGGGGTACTTTATAAAAAAAAAGGTTAAGAAACACTGGGATAAAGCACTGTATTGGGACTTTAGATACTGGCTCAATTTTTAGCTCAGCCACGCCACTGTCTGACCTTGGGCAGGCCACTTAATCTACCCAGTGTCTCTGATCCCCCACTTTAAAATGAAGGTAGTACTTTCCTGTAGCACAGGAATATTCTGAAGAAAGAAGTCCATTAATGACTGTAACATTCAAATGCTACAGTGATGAGAGCAATGTAAGTACTTAGATTGAAGTCAATGGACCATGCCTTATAGTGTTTGCAGAATCAAACTCAGACAGCTTTTGTCCTGGAGATCTTACAATCTATTACCCAAGAACTGTACTTCCTCAGATCTTAATACTAGGCTTTTAAACTGTTCTTTATGGTCCCCCAGCTTTCTTTAATAAACTTTTTCCCAGTCAAAATATCACTCTGTCCAGACCTAGTCCAAGAAAAATAAAACACTAATGTGCTCTCCCTACATTTTTTCTTAGCAAGTTGCTTTTCGATACACATCTTGTAATCTCTCTCTCTGAAAAAATATAAAACATTCAAACATCAGCAAAAGCTTTTTGTAGTATTTGCAATTCTTTTTCTGTACCCATTTCTTCTGTGTCTTATGGTTTGTTGGTAGCCCTTATGGTGGAAAGCTGATCTGACTTGATTTTACAAGGTGCAGAACTGGGTCATTGCCACACTCTTCAGCATGTTGTTGTGAATGGTTTTGTCCTACACTATTATAAGTGAACCAAGAAAAATCTGAGTTATTTCTGCTATAAAAACACCTCTTTTCCATAACTGTTGTCCTTTTGCTGTCTTTCTTTACAGAATGATTGTAAAGCTTAATATTTTCTCCTGAATGCAGCGGTGAAAGTAACTTAAAGTTTCTTACAGGTCCTGTCCTATTGCAACCCAGATTCCAGCCAGCTCTTTAAATAGCTCCCTGCTGACTTTTGCCACAGCTGTTCCAGCTCTTGCTGGACCAATGTACCTGCTTCCTTTCCCCTCTGCCTGAAAAATAAGTCTCCCAGGCTACTCCCTTCTGCCCTAAGAAAAAAGAATCAAGCTGGTACCCCAAACCGCCCCTCCCAAAAAATAACTCACAAGTGGTCTAACGAGCCTCAGGCAGCCAGCCTTGTATGCATCCAAAATGCCCAAAGAGAAATGTAACAAAACACTGTGCCCTAGTTGTGGTGCAACAGGACAGAGCATAAATAAAAAGAGCTGCCATCTCTCTCCTTTTTACAGCTTAGCCAGAAGGCGCAAAAGTCTGGGGGGGGGGGGTGAGTGCTTGAACTCAGGCATCTAACATCCACAGCAGAGCAAGGATCTCGCAGGGGCTGGGCACCTTGCAGATCAGCAGGAGAGGAAGGAGCTCAGCCTCTTAGGACACCTGCAGCTGCCCTGCCCTGTCGCCCCCCCTGCACACACGCTGCTCTCGCTGTGCCTGCCTGCAGGGGCTGAGCACGCTCCCACCAGCCGCTCTTCCTGCTGCTCCCGCCGTTCTAAATCGATCGCAGAGCAACGGATCCCCGTCGCAATCGATGCTATCGCGGTTCCTTCCCCTCGTCCCCACCCGTCCGCTGTCCTCGCCTCCGCCCCTGGCCACCTGCACGCGCCAGGCCCCCACCCCCCCTCCCCCCGCCGCAAAAAGGAACGAAGCCTCAGGTACCTGGGCGCGAGGGCCGGTCTCCCAGCTCGCGCCCGTCTCGTGCTTCGTGCGGGTGGGGGGAGGGGAGAGAGCTGCACGGGCAGCTGCTGCAGCTGCTGCTTCCTAGGCTGAAGCCCACGTGCTGAGCAGCCCCCGGCTATTGCTGCTGTCTCCTCCAAAAGGCTGCTTGTCACTCTTTGCTTCCCGGGAGGGGGGGGGGGGACTGGAGAGCTACACATTCCCTCCACCGTGGGGTGCAGGCTCCTAGGGGAGAAAGAGCCCCCCCCCCCCCCCGTCACTTTTATCAGAACTAAACTTGAAGCTCTCTCCCAGTTTAGTAGCTCAGCAAAGAGGATGCTTCTCAGTCCCTGCCCTCTCTGCGCTGGCTTCTTTAATCTCTGGTGCAGGGTGGCGATATGTCCGTATCAAGGCCAAATTGTGCCTGTGGATCAATCCCCCTCCCCCAACAGAAACGGGCTGGCCTGGCCACGCGTGCTGCAAAGTGACCTGCAAACCAACGCTTTTAAAGCTGTTTGTCTATTATTTCGAAAAATAAATATTCACGTTGGTGTGCACATTTGCTCTACGCCCAGGCAAACTTGATCTGTGCCTTTGCAGGAATCTGCCAGTAAAATAAGAGGTTTAATTGACATCTGAGGAGGTTGGCCAGAACTTGGACTCTTTTTAACCCGCTTTCTGTGTTTTGTTTTGAAAAGCAGAAAGTTAGTAAGCTGCTATGGAACGTGTGTTTGCTCCGCTGGAATGTCTGCTTCCCACTGGTATTGTACCTCTTCTTACTATTTACATCTTTGTAAAGAGTATTACCCTGCAGATAATTATATGTGGTATGCACAGCATTAAAAATTAGAATCTTGCTTTGATGGACAGCTTAGTTATTATCTCTGATTTTGAAAGGTTAATAATATATGGCCTAAAATATTACCCTCTGCTGCTGGTAGACCGAATCAGATGTTATTGTGATGGGCATCATCCCTTGAGAAGGTAAGGAGGGGGGAACATGGTGGAACTAGGGTACAAAGTTCGATTAGTTTGATTTTAAATTGTTTTAAGCAGAGTGGAATTGGTGTGGGCACCTTTGTAGACTTGCTTATTTTGGTTTAAGATTGGCTTTTTCAGTTTAACATAAACTTGTTTCTAATTGTTTTAGATCAACTGAAATAAGAGTGTGCACACACAAGGGCATACACTGGATTAATTATAACTATTTAGGGTTGCTTACTTTCTAATAGCTCAAAACCGAATACCCTCGCCCCTTTCCTGAGGCTTCACCCCCTGCTTATTACATTCCCTCTCCCTTAGGCTACGTCTACATTGGTATGATCTTGTGAAAATACTCTAACGCAAGAGATGTGCTTTTTTGCAAGAGCATCTGTGCCAGTGTAGATGCACTCTTGCACAAGAAAGCTCCAATGGTCATTTTAGCCATCGTGCTTTATTGCGCAAGAAATTCATGTTGCCTGTCTACACTGGCCTCTTGTGCAGGAACAGTTGCACAAGAGGGCTTATTCCTGAGCGGGAGCATCATAGTTCTTGTGATTTCACACATTAGAACGTCAGTGTTCTTGCGCAATAACTCCCCGCCAGTGTAGACAGGCAGCATGTTTTTGCGCAAAAGCATGCCAATGTAGACACAGCCGTAGTGTCTTGCTTTCCCCCACCCTCACTCTCTTTCACTGGGCTGGAACAGAGGGAGTGGCAATTGTGCCCTCCTCCTACCCCCCCCCCCACACAAAGGGTCACATGCACTCACAGTGCTATGGGTGGGGAGGGGTAAGGGGCCAGCATCTGGAGCTCAACTTACCTGGGCCCCATGCTTTGGGGGGACCTGCACGGTCCAGGGAATTAGTGGGGGGAACTGGCACCTGCAGCAGGGGGTCCCCCCCTCACAGAGAGCAGTGGTGGGAAGTGGTGCAACACTGTCCTATCCCATCCCTAGCCAAGAGAAGTGTAGAGTTGGTGCTCAGAGTGGGGATAGTATGTTCTGCTCCCCTCCCTACATGCCAGACCTACTGACCAGTTCCTGAGTGAAGGCGGTGTCAGGACAGGTGGAGACTAGCCTGCCTTATCTCTGCTGCACTGCCACGTGGACTTTTAACAGCCTGTGGGCCTTACTGATCAGAGCCACCAGAGTCCCTTTTTGACAAGGCATTAATCAAAAACCAGATGCTTGGTCATTCTATATCCATTTCACATCACATCTAATAAACTGGTGCAGCTTATCTAAAGCCTCACGTTATGCGTGTATTAGAAAGTTTCGTTGGTTAGTTTAAATATGCTTTTAACTAGTGATGTAAGGGAGTAGTCAACTAGTTGACTACCTGATAAGCATATCGGGTAGTTGAGTTGACTACTTGCTGCCCACTATGTCAGAGGCAGCAAGGGTGGGGGGAGCGGGAGCCAACTTAAAAGCTGGTTCCTCTCAGCACCATCTCTGCTGGGGGAGGGGGGACAAAGGAGTCAGAAACCTGGCTCCTACTACATTTAAATTGCAGAGCTGCAGCACGGGGAGGGGGGGGCATGTAGGAAATGCCCTCTCACCCTTATCAACTAATTGAGTAGTCAATGGAAATTCCATTGACTACTTGATTAGCTGATTAACAGCAATTTAACATTCCTCCTTTTAACCCCACTTAGTTAAACCAGTGCAAATTCCTGAGTGGACACTCTTATTTTGGAATATTTCAAATTGATTCCTATGCCATTTGAGCTAAATGGAAATAAGCGAAATGATTTAAACAGTAATAAGAATGTTGACACAGGCATTTGCACTGGTTTAACTGAATTGGTGTAAATACCAGCTCTAGTTTAGTTGGTTTAATTTTCTCATTTAGTGAAGGCCTACACTTGAGGAGAAGCTGGAGATCTTTGGATATTTTATCTAATATCTTAGTGGATATCTTATCTAATATCTTAGTGGGAAATTGTAGGTGAACATCATGCCCAATACACACTTTGAAGCCACAAATGTGTGTCCACCAATTCTGCCAGGTGAATCTCCATTTTGGATTGATTTTCTGTGTTTTATATTGTGTCATATTTTGAAAATACGTTATTAAATACCTTCTTGCCCTGTGTGTGTTTAAGATATCCTTGTTTGTTTGTTTTATGTATTTTACCATCATTGTAGTATCTGAGAGCCCAAGTCATGGTGCAGGACTCCATTGTGCACAGTACCACACGGTTTCTGATCATAGCTGGATTCTGAGAAGTGTTACTATAATATAAATATTAAGTAATACTTTGTAAAAAGAATTCTGGTGCTTTGGTAAAGGGGATTGAATGCTTCATTATAATGCATTGATAGTACTGTTGCTGGGTAGATTTATTTAAGCTACTGTGGGGTGGGAATTGGGTAGGTAATATTGTTACTAGCAAGCAGACATGCAGGAAAATAAGAGTCTATTTATCCTAAAATATTAAAACAAATATTTTTATCTATTATTAATTTAAACTTTTCCCCAACTGTTTTCCAACTGTTTTTTGAATTAATTTTGTCTTAGTATGTTTTAAGTTTTTTTCCTTATTGCACCTATTTGCAGAGTGTTTAAAGTTACTAAAAAGAAAGACTTATATGAACTATTCCTAATAAACAGATACTGGACATCAGAGGGCAGCATGTATTTGGGGCACTGTTGGTTTTGGTTAGAAAGGTAAGTAGTGTTTGAAGAATTAATTGATTGCCTTAAATAATCCAGTTTCTGAGACAGAGGGGCACAGTAAAAATGTAATTAAAACTTAAAAATCCCAGTTTAACTCTATCTATAGCCATACCTTAGATGTGTATCTGCCACCATTTATTTTGTAAAATAGTTGCTGTGCATCGTCAGCTATATTCAGTAGTCAACTTTACATGGTAGTTTAGGGTAACATACACCTGGAAACCATATATACAGTCTTGTCCTCATTAGGGATGTTAAAATTTGATTAATCAACTAATCCAAGTCGATAGAATTTCCATCGACTGTTCAATTAGTTGATAAGAGCTCTTCCGCTTTGAAATGTATCAAGAGCCCACTGGGATGCTGCTATATTTCAAAGGCAAAAGTGCCATGCGGTGTGCTGCCTTTGAAATGTACAAGAGTCCCAGCAGGAACTCTTGTACATTTCAAAGACTGAGCCTGGGACCAGGCAGGGGACTCTTGTACATTTGAAAGGTGGAACTCCGCTTCCCCCTGATCCCTCCCAGAGAGCTGGAGCTGGGGGAACTGGTACCAGAACCCCCCAGCACCCTCTCCTTTTCCCCTCCTTGTTGCCTCTTTCTGATAGAGGCAGCAAGGAGGGGGGAGTGCAACTAGTCAATTAGTAGCTTATATCCCTAATCCTCACTAGCAAAAGTTGCTTTGGTTTTGAATACTTCCAGTAGTATGGTTCTGTACCAGCGATGGCCAAATTTACTGACCTCAGCTGCATAGAATAATCTTCATAACCTCAAGAGCAAGACATAGTTGTCTGGGACTCAAGGATTCTGCCCTGTGGCCGATGGTAGGGCTTGGGACTTGTGCACCATTGAAGCCCTGAGACCTACCAGTCTGTTAAGAGGGAAAATGGGGAAGAGAGTGCACAATGGGCTCTGGGAGCCACAGTTTTAACTATAAAAGAGCCACATATGGCTTATAATAATTTGCTTAAGATATATTTAGGGACTTCTATAGTGAAACACACTTTGTTTAAAATTGAGAGAGGTGTAGAGTTTAGGAGCAGAATTGAGCCCTAACGAGCTGATTACAAACACCAGGCTGAATATTTTCCTCTCAGAAAAGTGAGACAGCAGTGGGGTTTATTACTGTATCTGACTTGTGGATTGTGAATTTTAATGAGTGATAGGTCCAGGCCAAAGTCCCATATTCTCTCTGGGCATGTATTTTATGACTAAGATTCCTGCTTTGCGTGGCACCCCGGTGCTAAAGTCAAGGACAGCTATAAGTAAATAAAAAATGGAGGTTCTTATTAATTTAATTATGGAAGTGAGTAATATAGTCATCTGAAGAAATGGGTGGTGCCCACGAAAGCTCAGGATACTATATATTTTTGTTAGTCTTTAAAGTGCTAGAGGACCATTGTTGTTTTTTGCTTTTTTTAGTTACACACTAACATGGCTACTCCCTGAGACTTGTAGTCACTAGAGCAGTTTCCCAAACTACGGGCTTTGGGAAAAAAATACTGGGCCTAAGTGTGGCTGCCAGGAGAGGAGAGGAGTGGGGTGGGCTGGGAGGAGGGGTGTGTGTGTTTGGGAAACCGGCCCCCTGGAAGCAGGGTTGGGGGCAGCAGGTGGTCTGGTGGAGATCGGCGGGGGTGGAGAGAGCAGCAGGCGGGTGGGCGGTGGAAGCAGGGCAGGACGGGGAGGGAAGGGCTGGCCAGAGGAGATTGGGAGAAGGATGACTGGAGAACCAGCCTCCGGAGGCAGGGCTGGCCAGGGGCAGCGGGGCTGGCCAGGGGAGATCGGGAGGAGAAGTGGGGGAGAATCAGCCAGCTGGGAAAGGGTCGGGGGGAGCGGTGCTGGTCGGGGGAGGTAGTGGGCGGGGAGAACGGCTGGTGGAAGTAGGGCTGGACAGGGCGGGGGGAGGGGAGGGCTGGACGAGAGAGATGGGGAGGAGGAGGATGGGAGAACCAGCTGCTGAAAGCAGGGCTGGACGGGGGCAGCGGGGCTGGCCACGGGAGATTGGGAGGAGAAGCAGGGGAGAACTGGCCGGCTGCGAGGGGGGAATGGGGCTGGCCAGGGGAGATCGGTGGGAGGCGGGGGGGAAACCAGCCGCCAGAAGCAGGGCTGGATAGGGGCAGCAGGGCTAGACAGGGGAGATGGGGAGGAGAAGCAGGGTGGGGGGGAGTAAATCGGCTGGCGGGAAGCAGGACTGACCCGGGCACATGCAGACTCGGGCACATGAGTGAGTCCAGCCCTGAGGATTCCAGTTTGCGTCCCCTCCCCCGTGCCCCTTCTCGAGTAGTTGCGAAATGCCTGGCTGGTGGACACACTCAGGCAGCGTGAGCACATCCACCAGCCAGGCAGTTCGCAGCTACAGACTGATACACCTAATAATAATAAAACTTTCCTAATTAGAAAATACCAGACTGTCCGGTACAAAACTGGACACCTGGCAACGCTACTCCTCCTTGCACCCTCCCTCCTAGCCAGATACCCCACCCCCAGTCTGCTCCTGCTCCCACCTCCTGGAGTGCCCATGTGGCGCCGGCACCCCAAGCCCTCGCCCAGGCAGGGTGGAGGATGCAGCCGGGTGAAACACTGAAAATGTATTCATTTTTAATTCTTTTTTTATATGCGTTTATGTTTTTGGGCTGCAAAAAACAGTACTGAAAAAAAAAACGGGTTCCAACTAGAGTAAAAAGTTTCGGAAACCCTGGTCTAGCCAGCTTTCTATCCATCTTACAGTCCATTTATCCAATCCATATTCCCTTAACTTGCTGGCAAGAATATTGTGGGTGACTGTATCAAAAGCTTTGCTAACGCTGGCACTGGGGCTTTGGGAGGACCAGAAACAACTTATCTGAATAGTCATCATTTGATTAATGAATATGCAAATGAATGTTACCAGTCCTCCATAATGTCGTGAATGGATCTACTGGTTCCTATGTCAAAAAGTTTGGGGACCCCTGCACTAGAGTATTCTTTGCATTAGTTATTTTCATATTAAATATTTTTTTTTTGTTTCACCCATATTTTTAAGTGCAGTGCAGTTGTATGTATTGTAACACTGTGAAAGGAAAACCACAGAGAAGCTGGAGGGTTTGATGTGTGGCTGAGGTAGTTGGTGCTTTTGACAACTGTAAAAGTGATGAGAGCGTTTGATTTTTGGCACCCAAGGGAATCATTGAACTTTTTGGCAATGGAAAGAGGATGCCTGCCCACTTTGGGTGGTCAGAAGTAAAGTGGATTTTGAATTTTCATGGCAAGGGTTGAACTCCTACCTCATCACTCCTGTAGCAGATTCCTCCTTTCATGTCCTATAAATAATCACCGCTTATTCAACAGCAATGGGTAAGCTCATCGATATAATTGGATGTTTGTGCTCAATTGATTTGCAATGAAATTAACAATGTCTGTATCATCATTGTTAAAAAGGGTGGTGGCTTTTTACAGTGAAATAACCAACATATGATGGTTATCCCACTGTAAAATCCTAGTATCTAAGCTGGACCTCACCTAATTCCTCTAGGATTTTATAGCAGGATACCTAATGTGTGTTAGTCATCCTATAATGGAAAACACATGTATTTTGGCAATGAAGGCATGGCAAATTATGATGTTTAAAATGTCAGTAGCTAGCATCAGTTCATGCTCTCTTGCAGGGCTGTGCAAGATGTGGCCTCAGGGCCAGATCTGACTTGCCTAACATTTTGATCCAGCCTATGGACTGCATCTGGCTGCTTTCTATTTCTATCTTGCTGCCCATGTCACTGAATTTCCAGGCAGCGGCTCAGGCAGCAGGATTCTATTAAAATTGCTCACAGCTCCCTATTGTGGTGCTTCCCCAGCAGGAACCAGAGCTGTGAGCCCTTTAACCCCAGCAATCCCAGGCAGCTGCCAGGCAACACACATGGTAGCAGTGGAGCTGTGATTCCTTTGCTGTGTTTTTAGTTCAAAGCCTCTGGTCCATACAGCTCTGGGGGGAGGGTAGCCCCGAGCTCTGCCCCTTCCACTCGGGCCTTCTAGGGTGAGGCTGGCCCATGACCACAGACCAAAATTTATTAAGTGGCCCCTGGCAAAAATTAGTGCTCACCTCTGCTCATTACAATGAATGGGTGGGGGAAAGCATTTAATGGCTCTCCAGTGTCTTTGTGAGACTGCCTCTGCAGACAGTATTTCTTTGATTTACATTTGTTTCACATTTGGAAAGTTACATGTGCAACCAGGGACCTAGACACTCTTTTAAAAACTAAAACTTGATTCTTCAGCCCAGCTACGTGGTGCAGCGTGGAGTGTATACATAGTTGTGCAAGCCTGTTACAGCAAATGCATGGGGCTCTCATCAGATAACACACATTACACTTTGTAAAATCATTTAAAAAGTAGAGAGGTAAGAATGCAGGGAGGAAGGATAGCTCAGTGGTTTGAGCCTTGGCCTTCTGAACACAGAGTTGTGAGTTCAATCCTTGCAGAGGCCATTTAGGGACTTGGGGCAAAAATTTGTCAGGGATGGAACTTGGTCCTTTTGTTAAGGCAGGGGACTGGACTCAATGACCTTTCAAGGTCCCTTCCAGTACTAGGAGATAGGCAATCTCCATTAATTTTTTTTTTTTAATAAATGTATCCATGGAACTAATAAAAGCCATAGCGGTTACATGTGCTGCAGGCTTTGCAGCATAAAGCTTGTTTAAGAGCCCACATCGAAGCCTCCCTGGAGTGGGGCCATCAGGCTCTGCAGCAGGCACCCAAGTCAGCCTGTAACCAGGCCCACCATGGACAGAGGTGAAGTTTACCAGTCAACTTCTTACATCCCTAATAAAAAGCATGTTTTCTTTTTTCAGAAAGACCTCGGACCTTCTATAATGTGTACCACCTTTGTTTCCCTCCTGTTGTTTTGTTTATAGCCTTTCCCTGCACACTGGTGATCTTTGGTGTTTTGTCCAGATTTCCCTGCGTGGATACTGCAGGGAGACTGGTAATATTAAACTTGAACTACAGTGGACTTTGAGAGTTCCATGCCTTTGTCTCCTTAACGTTGGTGTGCTACTGTGTGCGTCAGACAAGCCTGCACGTGATTAGTACTAGGAATCTTTGGGTGGTAGGGTATGCTAGCTCCACTTACTCAGAAATATTGCTCATATGGAGCAGTGTGTTGTGTGATCTGCAGTGGGTTTCTGTTTGTTTCCATGGGTAATTCTAACTTTACTGTTTTAACTTATCAAAGCCCTTTCGTGTGCAGCTTAAATGTGGAGTTTATTTAGTTTTAAGAAGGCCCCAATACAACTTCTGTCATTTCCTAACTTCTGCCAAACAAGAAGAATGAACAAGAGATGTTTCTTCCATTGCCCAAGTACACCGCCAGAGTAGCTCCCTGGTGACCACTTCCTTATCATCCCTTCTGCAGAAGGAAAGGCACTGTGTAGCAGAGAGTCTTTTTTCCTTGCTTTCCGTATCCTGGCCCAGAAAGTGCTCCATGAAACTATTCCTCACATCACTGTGGGGAGTGTGAGCCATTTGTGGAGGCTGTCTCTTATAACCTGTCCCGTGTTCTTTGTGCATCAGACCCACAGCAGCTTTGGGGTGGTAGTTGAGGCTTGGATTTGGGTTACTTAGAAGAGGATGTATTCTTTGATGGTCTCCTTACCCTTTCATCAACTTGAGCAGGCTTTCAGGTTTTATCAAAATGATTATTTTAAGTAAGTCTTAAAACTTAAGTGTATATGGGCTGCATTGATGTTATAGTTATTTCGCCAGTGTCCAGAATCACGTTGTCTCTAGTTAAATGAGCCAAAGCTGTTTCAGGTTTAAAAGAATATTGCAAAGTAACTGTCTGTAAAGCTGAAATGTCCATTTATTGCAGGTAAGTGTTACCCCTTCCCCCTCCATTTGAAGCTAGTGCTTTGTTCTGTTAAAGCAAGGTCACCTGTAAGTCACAAGCAAGCCACAAGAGAGAACAAATAGTGTTTTACAATATATGGCAGTACCGTTCTTTCTGTACACAGGAACTATAAAGTTCTGCATTGAATTTAAGGGAAAGAGAGCAGGAGGAAGCAGCAGTCAGCAACCTAACTACTGTTCCATCAATCCACAAGATTTAGGGCTGGTCTGAACAACAAAGTTAGGTTGCCGTAAGCCACCTTGCTTCAACCTAGTTGTGCAGGTGTCTGAATTGAATTTATTTCTCAACAATGTAAGTGCCTTGTTATGCTGGCTTGTAACTCCAGCTAACTGAGCAGAGTTGAGCCAAAGTGCACATTACCAAGACTGATGTAGAGCAAGTGTGGATGCTCCATTTTCTTATGTGGACCCTAATAGGCCTTGGGCAACTGTTCTGCAATGGCCAGCACTGGCTGCTCTGGTCTCACTTGTGAATTCCACTGTCTAGGGGTGTAATGGACAGGAGGAGTGCTGACCAGCACCCGGTGACTAAGGGGTTAAGCTCAGGTAGCTAGCAAAGGTGTTGGCCAGGGAGCCAGGAGAACCAACTGAGATAGTGTTGAAATCTGAATTGGATATAGATTTCTTGCGTGCTTTCTCTGTGTGGGAGAGAGAAACCAGGAGTTGAGGGACACAGAACGATTTAAACCCAGGCAGGACTACTATGTCTCCAAGGAATTTGGGGCATGGGAGTGGACTGAGCAAAGAGAAAAGTGAAAGTATATAAGGGCGAAAGTGAATCTAGTTGCGTTCTAGGTAATTTTTCTTTATTTTGTGGTTTGGTTTGAACTGCTTTGTGTGAATCTGTGCCTCCCCTCCCCATTTACCATCAACCACTGTGCCCAGAGACTTTTCTCTGTGTTTTAATTTATTTTGCTTAGTTGCTCTGTAACATTTAGAAACCAAGTATGCCTTAATCACGTTTAATTTTTGTTTTTAAAAATAACATCACTTTTTTAAGGTGACGATTTGATTCTTGTGTCCTGGAAGGTCTGTCTGTCTGTGTGTATCTGCATGCCTCAGACTGCAGCTTGTTTTTCTCTTGTATTTCTTTCAAGCTCTTTTGGGGCAAAAGAGCTTGGGGTATTCTTGGGTGTGGGTTCAAGTGTTCACCCCTGGTTTTAGGGATAAAATCACTTGATGGTGGCAGCTTGTTTGTTTATTTCTTAGAGCCGGGAAATTTGTGACTCTGGGTAGTTTTGATAACCAGTGTCCATAGAGGCAAAGTTTTTAAGCTCTCTTGCAGGCCCTCACCTTCTGCACTTGGAGTGCCAGAGTAGGGAACAGCCCTGACAAAGGGTCACAGAAACTGGAAAGCCTCCCACCCCTTTAAAGCCCTGTACATGTTTAATATGCCTTTTTCTTATTATCCAGCTTGGTAAGCTTACTGAAAAGTTCTCTAGTCTTGTATGCAGCTGCCTATGACCATGCTGGCTACATGCTTTCTAGCTTGGGTAGACAGGAAATATGGATTCTCCTGGGCTTGTGGGGAGAAGAAGAGGCCATGTAAGCACAGCTATGAATCAGTCATAAAAACATCAGCATTTTATGAGTAGGTTGCACCGGGAGTGCAGGCGAAGGGATATGACAGGAGTCAGCAGCACTGCTGTGTGAAAGTGAAGTCACTGCAGCAAGTGTATCAGGGAAGCCTATAATGGATCTGGGCCAAGTGTCAGGAAGAGATACCAGCTAGAATCACCACTTCCTGTGAAAAATGGTGCCAAGATTAGGGATATTAAAATGCGTTTCTTTAGGTAAATGTGTAACCACTGGAAGTGTCAGTGGTTAAATGTTAATATGCAGGTGGGACTGCTCCTGCCCCATGTTGCTGCCTCTGTACCAGAGGCAGCAGCGGAAGTAGAGGAATGGAGTTGTCTCTGTGGGAGCTGGTACACGTGGGGAGTTGGCTTGAAAACTGGCTCCCTGAGCGTATCCGCTCCCGCCTGTCCTCCCCCCTCTCTGCTGCCTCTGATACAGAGGCAGCAGTGTGGAAGGGGAGTGGGCTATGTGTGTAACCGTGCACATTAACCAGTGAGCTCAGGCTCATCGGTTAACTATGTATATGAGTACACGTTTGCATCCCTAGCGAAGATTCAGTGGTCTTACGCTATACTCATAGCTTTGTGCAACCAAACAATTCCCTCGTCATTTCCCTCCTTTTTTGGCAGGCCATGCTCACCACTGGTGCTGTGAATGGCACTGGGCACAAGCATTGCAAAGCAGAAGTGTCAATAATCAACTCTTGCCTAAAACGTTAGAACAAAAGAGTTCTGAATATTAACTATCACTTTCCATTGTGACTGTGCAGACAACAGTTTCTTGGTGTGTGTTATCTGCCACTGTGGCCTTGAAGGATTCCCCTTCCCCACCTACTGAACGCCTGAACCAAACAAGAAGGTGAAAGAGGAGAACTCAAGAGGATGTGTTCAATGACATCCTGCAGTCCAGTTCTGCATCAGACCATGATGCAGACCACTTCTAGCGGAGTGCCCCAAGGTTCGGTTCTAGGACCGGTTTTGTTCAATATCTTTATTAATGACCTGGATGAGGGGATGGATTGCACCCTCAGCAAGTTTGCAGATGACACTAAGCTAGGGGGAGAGGTAGATATGCTGGAGGGCAGAGATAGGGTCCAGAGTGACTTAGACAAATTGGAGGATTGGGCCACAAGTAATCTGATGAGGTTCAACAAGGACAAGTGCAGAGTCCTGCACTTGAGACGGAAGATTCCCAAGCATAGTTACAAGCTGGGGGCCAACCAGCTAAGTAGTAGTTCTGCAGAAAAGGACCTGGGGGTTACAGTGGATGAGAAGCTGAATATGAGTCAACAGTGTGCCCTTGTAGCCAAGAAGGCTAATGGCATATTAGGTTGCATTAAGAGGAGCATTGCCAGCAGATCCAGAGATGTCATTATTCCCCTTTATTCGGCATTGGTGAGGCCACATCTGTTCAGTATTGTGTTCAGTTCTGGGCCCGCACTAAAAAAGGATGTGGACGCATTGGAGAGGGTCCAGCGGAGGGCAACCAAAATGATTAGGGGGCTGGAGAATATGACCTATGAGGAGAGGCTGAGGGAGATGGGTCTGTTTAGTCTGCAGAAGCGAAGAGTGAGGGGGGATTTGATAGCAGCCTTCAACTTCCAGAAGGGAGGTTCCAAAGAGGATGGAGAAAGGATGTTCTCAGTAGTGACGGATGGCAGAACAAGGAGCAATGGTCTCAAGCTGTGGTGGGAGAGGTCCAGGTTAGATATTAGGAAAAAAATTTTCACTAGGAGAGTGGTGAAGCACTGGAATGGGTTACCTAGGGAAGTAGTGGAGTCTCCATCCCTAGAGGTGTTTAAGTCCCGGCTTGACAAAGCCCTGTCTGGGTTGATTTAGATGGGATTGGTCCTGCCTAGAGCAGGGGGCTGGACTTGATGACCTTCTGATGTCTCTTCCAGTTCTATGATTCTATGATAAGGGGGTGGTTTGAGAACATGATCTTGGTAACTAATTGACAATTCATTATCAGTGGGAAATAGGTCAGTGGAGAGATGATAGGAGTTACTATAGAGAACTTTCTGGGTGTCTGGCTGGTGAGTCTTGCCCACATGCTCAGGGTTTAGCTGATCGCCATATTTGGGGTCGGGAAGGAATTTTCCTCCAGGGTAGATTGGCAGAGACCCTGGAGGTTTTTCGCCTTCCTCTGTAGCATGAGGCACAGATCACAGCTGCATCTTGGGGCCTTCAAAGTATTTGAAGGCTTCAATATCTGAGACATAGGTGAGAGGATTATTCTAAGAGGGGTGGGTGAGATTCTGTGGCCTGCACTTTGCAGGGGGTCAGACTAGATGATCATAATGGTCCCTTCTGACCTTAAAGTCTATGAGTCTGAGACCTAGAGGACGAACATTAAACAGTGTTTGGAGACCAAGGAGGAGAAGTAGAGGGAGATGCACCAGGACATAATGAGGGTTTCTTTGGCGGCAAACACAGTTCTTGCACACACTTGTGGACTTGCAGTATCAACAATCATAGGCTTGCCTCCCTCTGCAGTTACTAGAGAACACTGCTACAGCATCTCCCTGTGCACCCCCTCAACCTTCCATCTGGCTTCAAGAGACTACATCCTTAACCCTCCCACACCATACCAGTGAGCATTAAGGAGAATGACAGTTTCACATACGCTGACTTGTGCAAGTCTTGGTAGCTGAATGTGAAGCTAAAATGGACACACCTGTCCTATTGCCTTCATGAATTCTTTTCCGTTAACTTATGAAATTTTTATGCATTTGCTTTTAAATTGCACAGATTTTCCTTTGTGCTGGTTTTGATACTCTATACAATTCTATTATTAAGAAAATAATTCTTCTTTATTAGTCAACAATTATATGCTGCAGAGTACCTAGCTGTTCTGAAAGCCCCCACTTGTTACTGTACAGTAAGATACAACTCGTACGGTCAGGGACAATGTTATACTCATAAATGTACAGAAAACTATAAAAGCAATAGGTGCACTAACGGTGTTATTGTACATCTAGGAATATAAGTACCACACAATTCTTAACAGGCCCCAAAACAGGGAGAGCGCAGTATTTCACAATGCATTATTGTGGCTCACTCTTAAAGTTCTCTTTCAAATCCTTTGTGAGCTATATAGTTCCATGTTGAATTGTTCTCGGAGCCTTTGTGTCAGGCAAGTATGCAAATACATAGGCTAAGTCTACACTTAAAACATTAAAACGCAGTGCTTTAAAGTGAAAGTATGGCCATGGAAAGAGCTTTCCTTGCACTGTAGGTAAACCACTTCCACAAGGGGAATAGCTGGTAGCCGATTTACTGTACAGCCCACTCCCCTGCCACACTGATGCCTCTGTTATTGCTGCTGTGGGGGGGGGGGGGCGCGAGGGTTTTTCAAAAATCAAAAAGGGGGGCACGATGCCAAAAATGTTGGGAACCACTGTTATAGAGGGAGGTTCCTGTCGGTTTCCCTTACTTCTCGCAAGGAGTATAGGCGCCAGCTAGAGTTGCCTCTGTGTTTGATTTATGGGTCTTAACTAGACCTGCTAAATTAAATGATCATGATCTCCAGCATGGCGAGTGAAGGCGTGCCCTCAGATTGTCTTGTTTCATTGCTGTGTAGAATTCTGGACTCTGGGTGCAACTTGAGCTCTGGGACCCTCTTACCTTGCAGGGTCCTAGAGCCTGGGCTACAATACCTCATGTTAGCTGAACCACTGATACAAACTGTATACAGGTTTCAGATAGAAGTAAACAATGAGGTTTGATATCTGAATATGGAAAACAATATAAAAAATTGTTTTCCATATTCAGATATCAAACCTAAATTTTGGCTTCTGTTTGAAACCAACCTGAATGCAATTTGTATGTATTTGTAAATGTGAATCCATCCCAAATAAAGTAGGAGCTGAATATAAAAAAGAAAATGCAATCATTTGTTACACAGGAAGAAACATATTAGGTGACTGGTTCAGGCTTGGAAGTCTTGGGTTCCAAAAATCACTAAGCCTTCTATCTTCCCAGTCCAACTTACACTTGTATTTGTGATCTCTTTTCAGCTTGTATGTGTGAAGACTTGTTTGCCCAGGCTTCATGCAAGTTTTTGGGTAGTAAAACATTGCATTTGATCTCAGTTACGTTTAGAGCAAAACCTAATAGAAATGTAATTCCTGCCCCTATTCACTGAAAAACAAGTACTCTTGGTAATCCTTCTACAGGCTTCCAAATGTAATAAGCTTATTAGGTGTGGATCTAATCACAGGGATATTGCTAACAACATTGTTGATTGACAACTTAATCCAGATTTTTTTTTAATTGCTAGTGAAAATTTATCTCTGTTTAACACACTCAAAGTAACCTATCCAAGAGGATAAACTTCCTTGGCAGTTATGCAAGATGAAGTCCAGTCAAAACAAAACATTAAAAAAAATGTAGTGGCAGATCTCATCCAACACAAAATCAGCAAGAAAGCATTTTACTCTGCATGCAGCCACCTAGCCCTAATGCCATAGATGAGTCTTACTATTCCAAATCCCATGTTCACAGAAGGTCCTATGATCAGTATAGTAAAACTCCATTGGTCCGGCATCCAGTGCTCCGGCACTCCTGATGGTCCAGCACCATCGGGAACCCGGAAGTATTCGGGGAAGCCGGACAATTGGAGCTGCTCGGCGCCTGGCTTCTCCGATTCAGCCGCTGCTGAAACTGACCAGCAGCTGAATCAGGAATGCCGGGGGCAGAGCAGCTGGGGTGCTGGCGGGTTGGTCCCGTAGCGCCGCCCCTCAGGGCTGTGGGACCAACCCAGCAGCACCCCAGCTGTTCTTGGGGATGCCTGGGACAGAGCAGTTGGGGTGTTGCTGGGTTGGTCCTGCAGCGCCGAGGGGCGGCGCTACGGGACCAACCCGCCAGCACCCCAGCTGCTCTGCCTCAGGCGTCCCCGATTCAGCCACTGCTGAAACTGACCAGCGGCTGATTCCGGGAAGCCCGAGGCAGAGCAGCTCCAATTGTCCAGCTGCCCTGAGCACTTCTGGGTTCCCAATGGTGTCGGACCATCAGGAGTGCCAGAGCATTGGATGCCAGACCAATAGAGTTTTACTATACTGACCATAGGACTTTCTGTGAATACTGCAAATTCCAGCTTCCCGGGCTTCCCGGAATCAGCCGCTGCTGAAAGTGACCAGCAGCGGCTGAATCGGGGATGCCTGGGGCAGATCCGGACTATTGCAAGGGGGGCTATGAAGGTTCTGGGGTGGCATCCCCCTAACCCCACCCCAGACCCTCATAGCCCCCCCTTTCTGATAGTCTGGCACATCTAATAATCTGGCACCCCCTGAGTCCTAAAGGTGCCAGATTATCGGAAGTTTACTGTGTTGTTTTGGACCAAGGGTCAAACAAATGTTAACATCAAAGAGATCATCTTATACCTCCCCACTGTGTCCTCACATGGCTTGTTCATCTCCACCACAACCCAGACCTAACGCCCACCTTTAGATATCCAAGTCTGATTACTTTGGTCTATTTCTGTAAGTGGAAAATGATGTTTTAAAAACATCTTTTACATGCTGATATGTATATGAATCTATCTGTGAATAGAAGATTTTACACAGACAAGTGATGAATGCAAATAGCGGTGATAATGCATCATTAAGTTTGCATCCTTAAAAACTTAGCAAATTGAAAAGTTCAGTTTTCTTCAGCAACATTCACTCAGCTACATTATAGATAGTACATATAGCATTTTTGAAATGTTATTAAATTTCTTTCTTGCTATATACTCAGTTGCTACTAAGGGGCTCTTGCTATCATTTCCTGGGATTGATTTTTTTTTTAATAGTAGCAGAATTTTCTCAGTAGAGAATACTGCCTTTGTAACTTGTCTTCATGGATTGCCTGCCATAACCTATGTCTGGAACGCATCAAGGTATGATGCAAGGTATGTCTGTCAGGCCACATCCTGTTCCCATTGAAACCCATGGGAATATAGCCAGTATATTCATTCAGTGTGAGCAGAATTTGGGTCTCTTACCTTTTATTTAGTTTTTATTTGCTGACTTTTCTTTGGCTTTTTTTTTGTTTTAGGATGTTCCATTTTTTTAACTCTAATTTTTTTGTGTTGTTTTTTCCACAAAAATTAGATGACAAATACTATTTTTGGCAGCCTTAGTAGAAGTGGAATAATTAAAAATTTGTGTCAGAAGTGCTTAGTTGCATTGTGATAAGAGTTGTATCCATTTCTTTTTTTATAAAAGGGATAAATATTGTTTTAGCAACAGATGTTAATGTTATGAGTCACTGATGGATAATCACAGTATGAAACTTTCTATAGAAAGAGTAAAAGCTTCTCATATTGTAACCACAGTTAATAAACCAATTGTGCAGGATTAAAGCGTTCTCCTTCGGATGGGCACTCCAATCTTTCCTGAGGTTTCTTTGTGTTACCTAATGTCCACACAAAAGGAGAGTTATTCTTCAGCCATAGGTAACTCATGGGAGCACTTGGAAGATTCACCCCTTCACTCTCATGCCCTTGCAGACATTTTAATCGCTAAATGGGGTGCCCCCTCGTGCCTCCTCCCGATTCCTATGGGTGGCCCTCTGCACTCCTTCCCCCTGCTGTCATCAGTTGCCTATGCTTTAGGCTCATCTTTTTGAGGCTTTGTGCTTGTTGCATGCAGGTTTTCCTAGGGGTTCTTTGGTGACCCCCCCCCCCCTCCCCAGGCTGCTACAATACAAGCTTCTCCTGGCATAGCTGTGTCAATGAAGGATGTGAAGAGATTTCATCTCTGATCAGCATAAACGTACCAGCAAAAAGCTCCTATTGTAGATGCAGTTATGCTGGCCGTGCAATTATGCTGGCCAAACTCTGCCGTTGCTGGTATACCTTGCATCCATACTAGGGGCTTTGCCAGTATATGCACTGTAAACATAGCCTCAGGAAAAATCAAATGTGTTAAGTAAGCGTTCCCGGGAGACAGGGGTCAAGGGAGCTGCTGCTTATTAAAGACTTGACGTGATATTTTAGCTGAAGTTTCTGCTTTTGTTGACTTGATATTTTAGCTGAAGTTTCTGCCTCTGTTCCTTTTCAATAGTACTTGAGTGTACTTTGTAAATGAGCAAATTAGACGAGGTAAAAAACCTTCACCCTATATTTCTGATTTCTCTTCTGATAGCAAATGAGCAAGCCCCCAAATCTACCACTGCTCATTACAGCGGCGACAATATATTTAATATGGCTGCATTATTTTTGTTGAGAGACCCTTAGTATTTGAATTTACTGACATTTTTGTTGTTAAAATGAATGGCTTCACTTACTACCTCATTAGTCTAGTATAAGCTATTGTAACTGCTTTAAAGCTGGAATAATGAGGCCCAACTCTGTCACCTCATCGTTGACCCAAAGTTTAGATTCAGAAAAAAAGCCAAGCTTTTACTAAACCAGTAGCCACATGATAATAGTTTTCTCTTAGATAGGAAGGGGAAAAATTGCTAATAATTATATAAGCTTTGGTTTGAACTCTTTGAAACTGAAATTGTGTGGCAATGAGAACACCAAAGTGAAACAAACCATAAACAAAAGCAAAGCTGACTTTATTTGTTGTGCAAGTAGAGAGAAATACAAAGTAAATGAAGAACATAAACAAGGTAGAGTGAACTGGAATTTTAAAAATGTCACCTATCTGAGTTTGGTGTAACTGGTTTAGATTTGCAGTTTCCTAGCAAGCCTGATGTCACAATGTCTCCCCTAGATGCTGCTAAAGGACCAAAACATGGCAGAAGCTGCTGCTACACGAATGCCCATATCTTTCATGAACCCTCCATTACTGCCTATGGCACTGCTGAAGTATTTGTCACTTGCCATCTGCTCAGTGTTCCATCCGGACAGGGTAATGCTGAGCTAGCTGTCATCTGGGACTGAAGACTGCTTGATGGTAAATGGGCAGAGACTTAGCTTTATCTGGATTAATAACCATGTCAGTGTATATTGCTCTTTTCCTGATCTTGTTAGCTAGCCTTCAGCAGCAGCGATTCACCAAACTGAACCAACAAGGCAATGTCGTTGGCGTATTTGAGATCTCAAAGCAGAATGGTGTTCAGCTCAAGGTCCAAGGCAGTTGATTTGGATCCCACACGTTTTCTAAAATAAAAGGCTTCCAGGGTCAGTATGTTCATGTCATGAGAGTGTTTATGCTGAAGACATCTGCTTGTGAGAATCTGGTAAATTGTATGTATCCTGTGTGGGTATTTGTATAATATTATTTATTATGCAGTAGTGCTTAGATCAAAACCAAATGTACTGAGATGCTATACAAACACTTAGAAAAATCTTTACTCTGAAGAACTTGCCATCTAAATAGGAAAGTCAGAAGTTGAGAAAAGAGAACAATATCCCCATTTTTACAAATGGAGAATTAATGCAAGGAGAGATCAAGTGACTTGCCCCAAGTCTCACAGGAAGCCTTTGACAGATCTGGGGGTCAAGTGACTTTTAGCCATGTGATCATCTTCTTCTTGACATTTTGAACATGCATGATATATATATATATATATAAAGATACAAAAGTGATTAGTTAAGAGTCCTGTGAATTGTCAGAAGAACTGAATGTATCAATAAGACGTGCACATAGTGCTGAACATACTGCCTGCTATTGCAAAATATCAGAAAACTTCTAAAATGATTTCTGTAGTTTGTATCCTTGTTTATCTATAATTAATATAATTGTGAATTCTGGGAAGCAGAAGAAAAAACCTAATTTATCTCCCAAGGGAAATAGTTATGCTGAACTTGTATAGCCATTATGCCAAACTATTCTGTTTCTCACCCAAATTTACATTTACGGAATGCATTTACAGAAATAAATAGCAGGTCTCATTTTGAGAACAAAACTGGAACTGAATACATGTAAAGGGATCAGAATGCTGACAAAACAACTGAGATCTAAAGTAGTGCAGTCACGCAGTCTACATAATGTAAATGAGAACAGGAGAGAAGAAATGTAAATTTAGGTGGCAAAGTAAAGAGTTGCAATGTTTTGTATGAATGTATGAGCTTTTTAAGATTTGTAGTCTGAATGTTGTTGCCCATGACATTTGTATTACCCTTCTCTGCTCCATTGTGCCACACTATTAAGCCTTTTTCTGTCACCTCATGATCAGAAAGTTGCCTGGGATCTTTTCGTTTCACCACACGTATATTATATGCCTCTACACTTTTATGCATTCAGTATGCACAGGCATCCTGTAGCAGGAACTTTCTATGCAGTCACTGTCCTCTGCACAGCTGACCTGAACTTCCCCTCTGAGTTCCCTTTCCTTCCTGTCTTTGACCTTAAATCAACCCAGTTACTGCCACATTAGGCTAGTGATTGTCACGGCGATGCTCATAATCCTCCAATAAAAAATATTCAGTGGCTCCTGTAGCCTTTTCTGTGCTGCAATAAGTTCAGTGTTCAAGGTGGTACTAATAGCATTCCGTCATCCTTTTCTATTCCCACCCACATGGTTAATCTTTGCAGTAGACTATGTACGTGGTACTCAAAACATTGATTAGAAAAGAATGTAAAATCTAGGAGTCCAATCGTTTGTCCAGTGGGGAAACTTGCAGAAGGCAAGGAAGCGAGAGGAACATTCATGCATGAAGAGGTCTGCAGGATCAAGCCTTACATTATTACATCATTAAGATTAAGAGTATTGAAACTAAGGATGTTAAGAACTAGTCAATTTTCCCCCACCCCACCCCCCTGCCTTGCTGCCTTTATGAGAGTCAGCAAAGGGAAAGGAAGGGTACTCCAAAGTGGCAGCGCCACACAGCAGAGCCAGGGATCAGCTGTGCGGCACTGCTGCTTTGAAATCCCAAGGCGGCATTTCAAAAGGGCAGCCGCTGCACAGGTGATCCCTGGCTCAGCTGTGTGCAGCAGCGCTGTCCCTTTAAAATGCCAAAGTGCTGTGGAGCCCAGGGCCAGCTGGAGACTCCCCAGCTAACCCTGGGTTCCGTGTGGCATTTCCCCAGAACCCACGGTCAGCTGGGGACTCCCCAGCTGGCCCTGGGCTTCATGGCGCTGCCCCTTTGAAATGCCGAGGCAGCATTTCAAAGCAGCAGCCGCCGCATAGCTGATCCCGGGCTCAGCTGTGCGGCGGCTGCCCCTTTGAAACGCCGCCTCCGCATTTCAGAGGGGTAGCCGTGGAGCCTGGGGTCAGCTGGGGAAATGCTCCAGGTTTGTGGGGAAATGCCGCGTGGAACCCGGGGTCTGCTGTGGGGTCCCCAGCTGACCTTGGGCTCCGCACGGCATGCAGAGCAGCACGGAGTCCCTGTTGGAGACTCTTGTACATTTCAAAGAAAGCACCCAGGGGCTGGGAGTCAGCGGGACCTCCTGCTGGCCCCGGGCTGCACGTGATGTTCTGTATTTCTCCTTTGAAATGTACAAGAGCCCCAGTGGAAGTGCCTATCGACTAGTCGAGTAGTCGATGGAAATTCCATTGACTACTTGATTAACCGCAATTTAACATCCTTAATCAAAACGTTTTGACTTGCTTTGTCCAAACATCAATTCTATTAGAACTCGTCACAGAGATAAAATTAAAGCTATGTCAATATACAGAACACTGAGACTGTGTCTGAGGCTCCATTTGATCAAAGTGAAGAATGAGATGTGGGAAGGGATGGGGAGAGGCATCAGATGGCAAAATCTCCTGAGCACTTCACTTCAGCATGGCTGTTACTGATATTGAGCATTTATCTAACAGATTTGCATACATTAGATAGGGTATGTAGAGTAGTGGCTTAGTCTTCCCAAGCTGCTGTACCCCTTTCAGGAGGCTGATTTGTCTTGCGTCTGCTCAAGTTTCACCTCACTTAAAAATTGCTTGCTTACAGAATCAGACATAAAAATACAAAAGTGTCACAGTGTTACTGAAAAATTGCTTACATTCTCATTTTTACCATATCACTATAAAGTAAATCAATTGGACTATAAATATTTTACTTACATTTCAGTGCATAGTATATACAGCAGTATAAACAAGTCATTGTCGAATGAAATTTTAGTTTCTACTGACTTCAGTAGGGCTTTTATATGGCTTTTTAAAAAACTAAGCAAGTATCTAGATGAGTTGATATACCCCCTGGAAAACCTCTGAGTACCCCTGGGCTGCATGTACCTTGGTTGAAAACCACTGAAATCTAGAATAATGAAGCTTTGAGGGAGAGTGTTAGGTAAAGGAGTGCTAGTTCATGGGTTTTAGTGTGTGAATATACTGTTCTTAATGAAACTTTGTATTATAACTAGACTGTCAGCAAAGTTGCTAGAAGCTGACTGCACTTTTCTGGGACATGCTCTAGATCCATAAATGGGACTTTGAACAAACAGAGAAAAAACACCCTTAACAAAACCCTTCTCAAAGTCTACAGTGAGCCTAGTGCATGCTTGCTTGGAGTGTGAAAACTGGGGAAACTCCCATTGACTTCAGTGGAACCAGATGTTACCCTGAGAATTTCCAGTGTGAATGAATATCACCACAACAGTACCATTTATAAAATGATGTGCCACACTAATAAGTGTCAGTGCCTTGATTGACGGTGCTAAGCAGATTGGCCTCTGCTTAACTTAAGGTCATAGTTGGTGGCAGCACATACTAATACTTGAAGGGCAGGTACAATTTATAGGGCCCTATGCGAGTTACTAAGGCAGGTTTCTTTCCCTTCACTCCCCAACCCCCACCTCATGCAGCCTCTGCCAGGTCTCAAGCTTCCTTTATGCTGTCCTGTGGCTTCCCTCACTACCACCCCCTCCAAGATGCGGCTCCTGCTGGGGCTCAGCTTCCCTCTGCCCCTACCCCATCCCAGTGCGATTTCCGCTGAGGTTCAGAGCTGTTCTGGGACCAGGATGGAGCTGTAGAGGCTGAATGCTCCTCTCCACTCTGAGGCTATGTCTACATTGGCAAGATTTTGCACAAATACTTTTAACGCAAGAGTTTTTGCGTTAAAGTATTTGCGCAAGAGCGCGTCTACACTGGCATGTGCTTTTGCGCAACAGCATCCATGCCAGTGTGGATGCTCTCTTGCACAAGAAAGCTCCACTGGCCATTTTAACCATAAGGCTTTCTTGCGCAAGTAATTCATGTTGCCTGTCTACACTTGCCTCTTGCGCAAGAACAGTTGTGCAAGAGGGCTTATTCCTGAGCGGGAGCATCAGAGTCTTTGTGCAAGAAGCACTGATTTCATACATTAGAACGTCAGTGTTCTTGCGCAAGAACTCACAGCCAGAGCAGACAGGCAGCATGTTTTTGCGCAAAAGTGGCTGCTTTTGCGCAAGATCTCACCAGTGTAGACACAGCCCGAGTGTGGCAGGGCTGATAGGAGCACATAGGCAGGGGGAGAAGGCAGCCCTGTTGCTAGTGGCCGAGAGAGCAGCCGGGGGATGCGCCAGCGGGAAGCAGAGCGGGGGAGAGGGAGGTTCGGGGGCTGCCTGGGAGGAAGGGGGAGCGGGAAGCACAGCTGGCGGTGGGGTGGGGCGGTGGCGCTGGCGGGGAGGAAGGGGGGGCGGGAAGCAGAGCTGGCAGGGGGGAGGGTGCAGCAGCACTGCCCGGGGAGATCAGGAAGAGGAACGGGCTAGCAGGAAGCAGAGCTGGGGGTAGGGGAAGGGGGGCTGACCGGGGAAGTTCAGGAGGGGAAGTGAAGGAGAAACGGACGCCTGGGAAAGGGGGGGTGAGCAAATTGGCCGGTGGGGAGCGGGACTTACCTGGGCACTTGCTGTCTGTCCCGCGCAGGCTCCCGGCGATGCACAAGTGAGGAGGTCTCCCCTCCTCCTCACACTCAACTGGTATTTTCTGATTTTTTTTGCCGGACAGAACGTGCAAATATTGGACTGTCCGGTACAATACCGGACACCTGGCAACCCTAGTTATGACCCTATAGTGATTTCCCTAGTAGTGGACAGCAATCAGCATTTCTGCTGACATCAGCTGTGTCTCACCTCCTGTCTGGAAGTGTACTCTTTAAGTAGGCATGGCAAATATATAGTGCTTATATTGGTGCACCTATGCAATTACAGTGCTGCTAGTGCATACACTCTGAGCGGATTGGAGAGAGCAAGGGGCACTACTGGCTATGTCTTTGGAAGAAGCACTGTCAACACTGCTACTTAGGTTGGTGTATCTTATGTTGCTAAGGCCGGTGGCTTTTCCATACTCCTGAGCAGCATAAGTTATACTGACCTAAGATGTAGTGTGTGGATAGCCTAAATCACAACTGGAAGGAGAATGAGAGCGTTTTCAAAACTGCTGTATGCCGTGAAGCCGTCACACACTTTTGGAGTAGCTGGAATTAATGAAGAAGAGAAGTAAAGCCCCTCTGCTGTCACCATTTCAGAGAGGTGTGCATGAATGTAGAGGACAAGGGATGGTGTCAGAGAACAAAATTTAAACAAAAAGGAAAGGTTGTAGGAATGAATACAGGCAACATTTAAGTGATATGAGGAATGATATTAATTTGAGGGATGGTAAAAAAAAACATTTTGTTCTTTGGGGGTAGGGTATATAGAACTAGCTTTCCTAATTTTTGTCATTTTGTGATTTGTGCTATGAGCTTCCTCAGAGGATAGAAGTAAACAGCTAGTCTCCTATGAGAGCACAGAATGAACTGGATGTGTTTAAGGTCTGAAACGTGCTAGCACAGGCACTAGATCCTAAAATAATGTGGTCATGGTTCCAAAATAAGATAGTTGGGAGAAACAGGAGATACACAATGTAAGCTAAGGTTCAGACAGAGTAGTTCCATTGAATTTGATACTAGGAAATTTTTCAATGTTTAGTTTTGTTTAAAAAAAAAAAAAGATTTCGGTGGTTATCAAGGTGCAGGAAAGGATTATATCACTAGCTATCAGTAGTTGAGGAAAATGAACTTGCAAAAATCCAGCAGAGCATTAGTTCGGAATATTATCACTAAATACTGACAAATACCATGACGGATAAATGGGTAAAGCAACAAGGTTATGAGGGAAGTTCTTGAGCATGAAGCAGAATCCTTTTATAACCTATCAATTAATGTTTCAGCACATTTAGCCACCGTTCTGTTGATTCTGTATAAGATGTTGGTTTGCATTAAGTCTAAATGCTTTTGTTTGCTCTGTTTAGGTTTCAGTGTTGAAATAAGCTGCACAAAAACCTCCAAGTCATTGACTTCAGTAAGGCTCCATGTGGGTGCATGGTTTTGGCTATTGATTTTTTTTTTTAAATATGCAGGTGAATTTTACATTTCCCACTAACTTTATCTATTTGGTTCATTAACTCTTGAAGCAGTCCATAATCTTATCTGGCAGCGACAACAGAATTCCATTGTAGATTATAACATTAGTTTCCAACAATTTAAATGTCACCATGAGGAGCAAGGCAAATTAATATTTTTGTACTAAATGTTAAAGAGACGTGATGTGGCAAAACAGCAGTTCCACCAAAGTTATTTTTTTATTTCAGGCCAGTCTGTTGTGTATTTTGTTTTGGTTGCTGTTGTGTGGTCCTGATACAGCAGAGTTGTTGGACAAAAATCATAACAAGATGACTAGTTTAGGAAATTACAGGCAACCTCTGACTTATGACCCTCCCCCCTCCGCATTTCCGACTGCCCTGCTCTGGCCCAGCCTCTTAAGCCCACCTGCACAGCGAGCCACAGGGTCAGCCAGTCGCCCGCAGCCCTGGCCGGCTGTGGGAGCAGCTTGCACTGCGTCACTTCCACTTGACACAGCCCTAGGCCAACTATGGGAGCAGATAGCACTACGCCGCCTCCACCCGGCACAGCTGGGGACTACAACTCCCAGGAGGCAAAGTGGTCCAGGAATGGAACCCCCATTATGTCATTGCTTCTATGGGAAGGGTTTGACTTATGACTTATGACGGCTTGACTTATGACAGTTCTTCAGGAACCAATTAGGTCATAATTGCGGGGATCGCCTGTACATAGTATTTTGGTGAAAGGTTCAACTTCTTTTCTGTGACCTGTCAGAATTTTAGTGGCAGTTGTGTTGATGGTGTATAGCATCGAATAGAGTGCAACTGACCACTACTGGATTGGTCCAGTTATAGTAAAAGTGGTGAAAAATTGTCACCCAGTATAGCACGTAGAAAGTTTAATGTTTGGAAACATGTATTGGATTAGAATTTCATTTTTATTTAGTAACAAAACAAAACATCATTTTGTTTATATACCGATGCAACATGGTTTGATGGATGATACGGGGTGTCAAGTGTACTGTCTGTACTCTACCACTGTGTTTCTGTGTGACTATAGCCAACTCTTTTAGGTTACACTGGAAATGAAGGGGTAATTATAATACAGGTAAGAATAGTAGTGAAGGAATTGAGGTACATATTCAGCATAAGCGACGAGGAGTCCTGTGGCATATTCAGCATGAGCTCCCAGCCCCCGTACAGCCACTGGGGACCCTGGATATGTATTTCAGTTGTGGGCCTGTGCTGAAGTCTGTGCTGCCACGTCTTTATTGCTGTTGTTCCCTGCTCTAGGTAGTAGGGATGTAATATCCCATTTAATCCGTTAACTGGTTAAACTTTAGGTTAAACTCCCAGGGCTCCCATACTTGTGCAGGGCCTGCTCCTGACTTGATGGTGCAGGACTGGAGCAGCCCTCTGCCCACAATCGGAGGCTTTGGTTAACCGTTACCCAGAAGGGTGATGCTTACCAGATAACCGGTTACCTGTTCACATCCCTACTAACTACATTAAGATGGCATGATTTTGTGTACCTGTGCTACAATCACACCTTTTCTGTGCATCAGTTGCTTCACAGCTAAAGCGTATTTTACCAACCTTTGTAAAAGTATTGGAGATGTTTGTATTAAAAGCTAGATATTATTATTTATTGTTAAATTCATAGTATTGTTAAGAACATGAGTGTTGTTCTGTGACATTTAAAGCATCCCTGTAGTATCAGAACATTGCTAATCCTACATCAGTCATAAAAAACAACAAAATAGAGACTTTTTTTTCAAAGTTGAATTGAAGAAATTGAATTGCAGTTTGTTGTATTGAAAAGCATGCATTTTAAACATATGAAGATAGTCATATACTTAAGGCCTGGGAGAAGGAGACCATCAGCAACTGCTGTTGAAACCAGTAGGAGATATGGGTGCACAGTACCTTTTAGGATCAAGGGCCAAGTACGGGAATGATCAGGATCTTTAATAATTCTGAATTTTTGTGCCTGTTTGTTTGAATGTAACCAGTGCAGTGATAGCTTAACCTAACAAGCAGTAAGATTTCTATGTAAAATGGGTATTGTCTTTGAAAACTAATAGCAAACTTTTACATGTCCCTGTTATAAATGATGATAGTTTTTTGTCAGAACATTGAACTACTTTTAAGACCGAGTGGAGTTGGAGTTAAGATTATAGATGGAGTTTCACTAGTGTACTACACACTTATTTTATTCCACCTCCTTTCATTGTGTACTGAGTTAAATTTGGCATGTAATTTCCTTAAAAAAAAAGCCAAAGAATTGGAAGGTTGGAGTTCTCCTGTGTATGCATCATTAACATGTTCAAGAGAGCAGATGTGACTGGGCTAAATAAAAAATGTAAAATGGGAATTATTTTGTCAGACACTATATAAAATTTCAGCAGGAACACTGTTTTGTTTGCCAGGAACTTGATGGCTTTCCCTATCTTACCTGATTTAATTTCTGATTCCAAAACTGTGATTCCTTCGTCAGATTGCATGGGGATTATGAAGTCCACCTCTGTTCTACATATTTCTTATTTGAAATCAGAACCATCTTTTTACAGAAACAAAACCTTCTAGCTAACCCTGTAGGGCCTCGCATAGAATACACTGTGTTAACATAAATTCTGTTCCCTTTTGGTGTCCTCGGTAGAACAGCTTACCAAATTTCAAATATTGTAATTTTAGTGTACAGCTGTAGAACCCAGTCAGAAGAGCCTTTTATGTTTCTTGAAGGCAAAATAATACAAAATAAAATGAAAACCAGAGGATAAACCAAAATACTAGTTGTCACGGCTCAGTCCCCCAACCTGACACTATGTGTGCAGAGATGGGGGTACTGACTAACAAACTCTGCAAAACCAGTCTCTGTGATTCCCAGAGACAAACTTACTGAATCTCAGTCCCCCGAGATTCAAAAAAAAAACCAAAACAAAAACACACAAGACTGATTCCTCGCTTCCACCACCTAAGCGATTCCAAGAAAATATAAAAATAAACCATTTTCCAGGTAAGAGATCACTTGGGAAATCCCCTCCCTAAGGTAAAACTTTCCCCCTTGCCCCAACCTCCCTTTTGCTTGAGAAAAACAGAGGGAATCTACAGATAACAATGGACTCTGCCCTTGTAATGAGGCACTTAATCCTAAGGACACAACAGTCAACCAATACTGGTTAATTAGAATAAAAATAAAACTCTTTTATTATCAAAACAAACGACTGTTGCAAGCATAGTGAATTGGCTTGATGATAAATATCCACAATTTGATATATACTCAGGGAAAGTCCCTGGGCTGTAATCCTTAGTTACAAAAGAGAAAAACAATTAGCCAGCTCAGACATGGTGTCCAAACCCCCAAACAAGGAAAACAATAAACGTTAATGGGCTATCTAAACTTTTCCCTACTTGCACATTTCAAGAAGTCTGTTCTTGGAGAGGGAAGGCGTCTCCCATTTCCCTCAATACCTGGGGGAAACTGCTCTGATCTCAAAACAAAGGGGAGAGAGAGAAAAACCCCTCTTTTCCTGTTTGAAATTCCTACCTGCATTGTTATTGGCTGATTGCTCAAAACCCCCACCCCCTCCCAGCCATCACCTTTACTAGTTACCTGAGTTAACCCCTTAGTCACTGGATGCTGGTCACTCCTTCTGATCATGACACCAGTATGATGGGAGTGGGTGACCTAACTTCAGTGCGTGGCACTGTGAACCAGTGTGCTGAGTTGCAGCACTGCTCAGGTTTTTGTCTTGGTCCTCTTGCAATGATTGCGGGGGGAGAATGAGTGGGCCAAACAGTAATGAAAGACTTTGTAACCCTGCTTAGGTTTAACCTGCCTGCTCCTCATCATGGAGTGGAGGCAGGCCAAACCTGAGCAATGACGTGACCCTGTGCACTGAATCATTACGCCTGCAGAAGGGAGCCAGGCCCAGCTGTGTGGAAAAGAAACTGCCAATGTGTGATAAGCATCTGACAAGTCAGCCCTCTCCATTCTACCCCTAGGACATCCCCTTCCTCACTGGGCTGGGTGCTCTCTGCTAGGGATGTAATAATATAGTCGATTATGCTTTTGCTTATCAGTTATAGGTTAAAGCTATAAACTACACACCTTCCCTTCCCGCCCATCGCCCCCCAGGCCAGTAAATTTTTAACAGGATGTCCAGCAGCCCTATCTCAGTCCTGGCTTGCGATGGGTTCGGGACTTCCCCCTGCTGCGGTTCTGCATTGAAGAGGCGACTGGCAGTCAGTGCACGAGGGGAGTTGGGTCCAGGACCTACCCCCTCACAGATCAGCTCCCGCCTGGTATCCCATTCTGCTGCCTCTGATACATCATGGGGTTCCTCAGGAGTGGTTCTGGATTGCACTGGTTGCCAGCCCCGCCCCCCGGGACTATAGAATAGTTGAGTAAACGATAAGAATTCATGAGGTTAATCGACTATTCAATTAACCAACATTTAACATCTCTATTCTCTGCAGATACTCTATTATCTCATCACCAGGGATTTTTCAGAAATCTCATTTTCTCTACCAGCCTCTTTTTGAAAGTATGCTTGTTACATTGCTAATGGGGCCACATGGAATCTAAGTTGGCAGCTGCATTGCATGTATAAGACTTAGTTTGCTGGGCCAGAGGTTCCAATGCTGATCTCATTTACACCAGTTAATGAAGTCATATTACTTTTTAAGCTGGTAAAATTCAAGTAAATGAAAATTGAATCAGGCCTAATGTGTAGATCCCTGCACAGATGCAAAATTTGCATGTGCATGTGATCCACAATCTGCAAAAATGATCCATGGATATTTACATCTTTGGATATAAAGCAGATGCCCACAGATTTGCTGAACTCCAAATACAAAATATGATCTGCAGTCTGCAAAAATGGTCTGCTGATACACTTTAGGAGAGCCAGACAAATCTGAGAATATCAGCACCTGCTGCACTTCTTCAGTGACAAGACTAGTTTGTAAAGTCACCTAAATATACAAGTTTATTGTATAATACAGTCATTTAGGCATATGAGTTGCATACCCGCATACAGGCAGTCCCTGGGTTACGTACAAGATTGGGACTGTAGGTTTGTTCTTAAGTTGAATCTGTATGTAAGTCGGAACTGGTGTCCAGATTCAGCCGCTGAATCTGGACACCAGTTCTGACTTACATACAGATTCAACTTAAGAACCCCAGGCGTCCCCAAGTCAGCTGCTGCTGAAACTGATCAGCAGCTGATTCCAGGAAGCCTGGGGCAGAGCAACTCTGCCTTGGGCTTCCTGTAGTCAGCCGCTGGTCAGTTTCAGCAGCGGCTAACTTGGGGACGCCTGGGGTAGAGCAGCTGGGGTGCTGCTGGGTTGGTCCAGTAGCGCCAAGGAGCGGTGCTGCGTGACCAACCGGCAGCGCCCCACCTGCTCTACCACAGGCCCCGGGCTTTGCTCCACATCTCCCTGGTCTGCTGGGGGGGGCACTAGCTGCATCCCCCCCCCCCCAGCAGACCAGGGAGACGCGGAGCAAAGCGGTGGAGGACCCGGGCCGGACCGCGGCGCTTCCAGCTGATCTGGAAGCGGCCGCGGGTCCGGCCCCGGGTTCTGCGCCGCTTTGCTCCCCGTCTCCCTGGTCTGCTGGCTCCTGCAGCAGACCAGGGAGTCGGGGAGCAGCTTTTCTCGCCCCGGAGGAGGCGGATGGTGGGACCAGGCGTCCCGCCGCTCGAGTCCTCCGGGGCGAGAAAATCCCCGTTCGTAACTGCGGATCCGACATAAGTCGGATCTGCGTAACTCAGGGACTACCTGTATCTGAGATCAGACTCTATCCTACACATTGTATATTATTCATAATAATTAGCAAAGCTTATGTCACAGCTTATCACTTTTTCAGATTTTATTATTGTAATTATATCCTGTCTTTGAGAAGAAAAGATCATTTATTTTTGATGTCCATAAAAATGTCTTCTATCCTTCCAAAAAAAACACCCCAGGAAAACAGATCCTTCTTTTTAGGCATTTGCAAACAAAGAAATAAACATATACAACAACATGTTGCACAAAAGTAAAATCCGACTACGACTGCTATGTAAGATATTTTAGATGTTGTCCTGTTACAGCACATCAGTTTGAGTTTTGTAGTGTGTTAACTCTTGCCTTTTATCTCGATTGATTTTGTGTTCATATTCATGTCTTAATTTTCATTTCAGTTTTAATTAGTTTCATTATATTTGATGGCACAATGTTTGGTTTATCTTCACTGTTAATAGCCTAATTGTTTCTCTTGCCTTAAGTAATATCTCGTTAACTTTATAAGCCATCTTTTCCACATCATCTACAGAATTAATTTCCTGTGCATATAGTGGTATTAAGTCTGCAGCATTTTCCCCAAAACTTTCTTAATTAGTATTTTTATAGCTGTATTGGATTTTTTCTTTAAGAATTAAGCTTCTGAAGAGAGTTAACAAAATAAGTTTTATTGGTTGATGAATATCACTAGAAACCTGGGGATTCCTACTGATGGAGCAATTCCAGAGTTAAGAAGAAAGGGAACTTAAAAATTAGGAAAGGAATATTTGAAATTCTAAAAAAATTGTGTTATTTTATAGCGCTAAATTTAAAATATTCTATTTTCTCATACATTAATGCCTGATATGTTTAATGGTTTCATAGGAATATGAGGTCTATATAAGCATTAAGTGGCCCATAGTAAGCATTTTTTTATTAAACTCGTGAGATAATTATTCGTGGGAGACAGCAAACAGATGCTGAAAATTAATAGGGTTTATCACTTTGGCTGCAACAAACATAATGTTTTTCCTCCTTAATTCAGCATGGTACATAATGACACTTAAGTAACAGTGCTTGACCATTGTCATCACTAGAGATGTCTTTCTTTTATATCTTTAGCTGGGAATGTTATATTTCCTCTCAGGTACAAAGTGCCTTAATTTTTACTGAGATTTTGATACAATTTTCAGTTTTTATGTCCCAGTAATCTTTTTGAAATGGTGTATAACCAAAGTCAGTTTGGGGTATTAAAGATCATATCATGCTTTTGCAAGACTATAGGGTTGTTTGTTCTGGTGTCCTGGCCAAATTTCAGCTGTGGAGATTACATTCTGGGGTCTTGCTCAGGATTTTTAAGTGCTTGGTCTTAACAGCTCTTACATTGTTGCTCTGCGTTGGTAACTGCCTTCCATTTTCCACTTTGGAAGTTGATTACATTTCATTTGTGGATTAAGTAAGGGATCTGTATATCTATATATCTTGATACTGGCTTCAATGGGACTATTCTTAAGATTGAAGTTGAACATTTGCAGAATTGAGGTCTTAGTTGATTCAAAATATGTTGGCAATCTTTCTGTCTTGAAGGTGTCACGTTATGGAAGTAGCACTAACACCCATAGTTAAAATTTGTGTTGAATTTTTCTGTTAAACTGGATTTTAAAACACTTCATTAGGCATTAAAACAAATGAAGATTGTAAGAAAAATTACACCATTTTCTCTTAGTAAATATTTAATTTTCTGCAAACTTACAAGTCCTGCATTGCAATAATTTATAGGCTTAACATTGTAAAATCACCCATTTCCTCAAAAATCTGGAACTGGTGTCTCCTTTTTCCCTAGATTTCACTCCCATACAGTTGTTAAAAACAAACCCAGTTGTAACTCCTGGTGGATATAGAACTAAATAAAATTTTGTGTATGTTAGATTTGAAAAAAGAAACAATTACAAGAAAGAAGTTATTAGCATTGTTAGCAATTATTGTGTCTGTTTCACTGAAACAGATGGATAAAAGGTTGTATATCAAATAATGACATCTAGAGTGGTACAATCAAAACTCTGGCGATTTTAAATGTAAGACATTACTTCTTTTGAATGAAAAATGATGGTACTTAGCTATCTGAATGGTCCATAGAAGCAGGGTCTTTGCTCCTGTGAAGCTCAGGAAGACAGCACAATAGGAATCTCTTGTGATTTTGGCATCTACAATAAATGAATGCTTTCTGAGATTATGAACTAGGGATGTTAAAAAGTGGGTATTTGGGTAACTGGGTAACTGCTAAAAATGTCCATGGTTACATGCACCTGAAGCCAGATTGTTGTGAGCCTGTGCACACCGGCTGCTGCCTACTCCTGGGGAGCTCGCTGCCACCCTGCACTGCTGTCTCTGATATAGAGCCTTGGTGTAACTATTCATGGTAACGAATAAGCCCAGGCTTATCGGTTAACTGTGTAAACGGTTATCCTATTACATCCCTATCATGAACTCTGTATCTTTACCAAGTGCAAACTCCATTTTGAATGTGCAGTTCTTTTGCTTCCTCTATTATCTGTTTGCCTCCATTTTGGGCTGAGATTCTGGAATAGTAATAGAGATGTAGCCGTGTTAGTCTGGTCTTGCTGAAACAAAAGACAGGACTATGCAGCACTTTAAAGACTAACAAGATGGTTTATTGGGTGATGAGTTTTCATGGGCCAGACCCACTTCCTCAGATCAAATTGTGGAAGAAAATTGGCATGACCATATATACCAAAGCATTCTCCCCTCCGTCTCGGCACCCGAAGCATCTAGCAATTTAGAGCAGCCTGGGGCTGCGGCGGGCAGGAACCTGTCTTGGGGTCCTGCAGGACTGCTGGCTGAGAGTTGCCTAGGTAAGTGCCTCCCAGCCAGAGCCTGCCTCTGGCACCCCACCCCCTTCTGCACCCCAGCTCCCTGCCCCAGGTCACCACCCAAACTCCATGCAGCCCCATTTTCCTACGTCACAATCCCTCCCAGACCCTGTAGCCCCTTCAAAGCCCTCCCCCAGGCCAGAATACTCTCCTACACCCATACCACCTCCCCGACACTGCACCCCAATCCCCTGCCCCAGATTACAACCTCCTCCTTCACACAAACGCCCTCTCTGAACCCACTTCCTTTCCTGCATCCCAGTCCCCTATCCTGTGATCCCTTCTGCACCCAACCTCTGTCCCAAGCCCCACAACTCCTACATAGAAAATGCAGCCCTTCACCATTTACCAAAATCTTGGAGTGGCCCCAATAAAAAATTATTGCCCACCCCAGCTCTAGACAGTGGACTGGTTCCCAACCAGGAATGTTTTAGCAGTGGCCTGAATTTTAGGCCTGCTTTCCTGATCCCAGATTTCCCCCAAAGTTTCATCAGATCGGTGAAGGACAAAGGAAACAAGCTGACCAAGATGGAGATGGGTCCATATTGTAGCTCATACGCCATGCACTGAAGCAGGAGGACTCATGCCAGTTGAAATATTTCATTTAGATAATGTCATAAGATTTTGGTTTGATTTCAGCCTCTTCCTTTTACTTTATTTTTACTATAACTAGCTTAAATTCCTAAATAAGACATCTTATTTAGGAATTTAAGCATTATGAAGTGTGACTTTGCTTCAGAGAATTCACAAATATTAGGAAAGTAACAGATTTCATATCTTCTATTGAACTGAAAAAACTTTTTTGTTTTAGAAAAGGTGAGAACAGAATATCTTGACAATATTGAAACTTTCTTCCAAATGTTTTACCAAAAAATTTTTTTTTATAAATTGGCATTTTTCAGTAGAAAAAATTATTTTTGTTGATAAATGTCCTTGAAAGAGTTGAACACTTGGGTACTTTTACTATTTTTCCCAGAGAAAAATGTGTTCGCAGAACCCTGTTTCTCCAGTCCTTTCCCCTGACCAGATCAAATGTGTTAACTTCCACTGGTACAGAACCTTTACATTCATTGCTGATTTTGTAAAATATAAAATTAAATAAAAAAGAGAGGGCATATGTTCTTTAAGGACAGACTCTCTTACCCTTAATTCAGTTTGAATACAGTTTTGCTCCATGAATATCCCCCATTGAATTTAATGTGACTACTCATGGAGTAAAGCACCATTTGACATAAGTAAAGAGGACCAAATCTTTCTCTTCCTTTTTGAATGGATTATAAAGCTCTCTTTGAATGAAAGACTATAGAAATGGAAAATTGTTATTATTTTATTATTATTATGACAAAGCAGCTAGGACAGTGTTGCAGGAAAGTGATTACACCTTTCTTTCCGCTGCAAAAAAAGCCTTAAAGCAGACCCCATGAATCTGTGAGCAATATTGTGCTTTTTAATCATTAAAAAGAAATGAAAGCAGTATGAAAGCAAAATACATTTGACTAGAAATAGGGTAGAAAAAATGTTTACTTTTCATATTTTCATTCTACCTGCCACATAGTTTCATATGTGAAGTTGAAACAAATAAAATGAGAAAATATCAAAAGGCTAGCAAAAATACTGGCATTAATTATACAATATTATAGATTTTTTATTTTAAAGAGAACTGTAATTAAACATAGCCAATGAAGATGTTATGAGCATGTTGTGAGCCAGAAAGCATTACAGTTTGTAACGGGAATTTCCCATCAGAGAGATCCAATGAAATTTGTTTGCTAACCATCACTGAAATTAAAATGTAAATATATGCATAGCAGTGTGTCAACACGATGGACTGACTACAGAAAAAGTTCTATATGAAGTCTCTGGAGGATTGAACATTGAGCATGAAGAAACATGTCCTCTTTGGTTTAATTACTGCTTGGAGCTTATTGAAGTGACATCTAATGAAGAGTTCACTTGAAACGTGGACTGCAATATTACACGTTTGGCAAGCTAGAAAACTGATTTCGACCTAGCGACCACATTATATTGCTATTCAGCAGACTCTCTCTTAAGCTTTTTATACTGTAGCCAGCAGATGCTAAGCCATGGGAATGTGTTTAGGAGTTCTTTATCACATGGTTATTTTTTACTTTCTCTGTTTAAAAACCTCATGAATCTGTGTAGTGAGGAAGAGATGAGTTATAAAAGTATAGTATTGTACAGAACAAAATCTCACGAGTTAGAGTATTGTATTGTTACAACATTTACTGTTGACTTCAGATCCTGGCTGCTTCCTGAGGGTTGACAGTATTTTTTTTCCCTCCCTAAACTGTGTTTAATCAGTTAAAAACAATTAGTTGAAAAATGTGTCTTTTTATTATTATTATTTCTTGGTACTATATTACCTTATAAGTAAATATTAGGACGTTAGTCTTTTACTTTACAAAGGAAACACTGACATTTTAAGGGCCACCCAGAGGTTTTGGGACATTGAGTCAAAATCTGAAATTGAGACCTCCTCCCCAACCTTCCAAAAACCCAAGGGTACAAAAAAGTCACCGAGACATTCTGGGTGGTGGTAGAGAGATTGACAAGTAATCCCCCCTGCATTTGCGCAGGGCTAAATCTGAATCCCTGCTCCAGGCATTGTGACCTGATGCCTGGGGTCGAGGGGTACTCAGGTTTTGTGGAGGGGAAGCTGAGTGGTGATGTGACACAGTGTGCCAGATCATGCCATTCCCCCAAATTTGTCTGGCGGACACTTTCTGGTAAACCTAAGCGGTACTATAGTCCCGTGCTGCAGGTTGCAACATCATTCAGTTTGGGGGTTTGTGCTGTGGGGCACACTACCCCTTTTGCCCCCCTCAGTTGTGTTGACTGCCATGGAAATCTGTATGCTAGTAGAGAGAGAAAAAACAGGCTTGTGAATGTATTGAGACACTTTTTCATTGTTTACTTATTGGCTACGTCTAGACTGGCCCCTAAAAACGGAAAAGCGATGCAAAGCAGGTAAGTCAGCATAGGGAAATCCGCGGGAGATTTAAATAAACATGTCCGCCGCTTTTTTTCCGGCTTGGGGAAAAGCCGGAAAAAAGCGTCTAGACTGGCCCGATCCTCCGGAATAAAGCCCTTTTCCGGAGGATCTCTTATTCCTACCTTAAGAAAAGGGCTTTATTCCGGAGGATCGGGCCAGTCTAGACGCTTTTTTCCGGCTTTTCCCCAAGCCGGAAAAAAAGCAGCGGACATGTTTATTTAAATCCGCGGGCGATATTTAAATCCCCCGCGGATTTCCCTATGCTGACTTACCTGCTTTGCATCGCTTTTATGTTTTTAGGGGCCAGTCTAGACGTAGCCATTGAGTTAGCAATTTCAGCCACTTACTTAACAGCTTATTAACTTACTTTAAAAGAAAAAGATAGTTTAAAAGTGTTCCTGCATATTTCAGAATTTAAAGTTCCCAAAGAATGGTTGCAGGCAAGCCAATGATGTAACAGTCTCTCCCCCTCCCCGAAGAACTGAATCTTCTTACAGAAGACATGCTGCCAGGTATGTAGTAGAACTAGCTCTTTCCAGGGTATGATCATGGTTAATACCACAAAAATGGCTTAATTCCTCTCACAGTGGTTCAAATTGGCATTGACTCAATGGAAATTATTGCAGGCAAGTTGCATATAACTGAAGAGAGAGATTTTGGGGGTAACAGTCAGGTTTTCTCACACAGTAATTTTCTACTCAACTATGAATAACTTAATCTTGCAGATATACAAGAAGCTACAATTCTCTAATCATAATGCTTTGCACTTTTAGAGCTCTGTTCTTGTGAGGCCATCAAAATTATGTACAAGTACTGTATAAGTATATTAAACTTCTATGCACAGCTGTGAATTAGGTGTTACCTATATTTTACAGAAGGGGATATTGAATCAGAGAGGCTAAGTAACTTGCCATTATCACGTAACAAGTCAGATGCTTGGAAGTAGACAAAGGTTCCTTTCCTAAATATACCTAATTACAGCTTTTAAACATTTCCAAATATTTCCCACTAAGTTATCCACTTGGGAAGGCAGATTTACATTTCCACTTATGATCAAGTGGAATTGTGGTTGGACTGTGGGCTGTAATATAGATCCACAAACCCCAATCACAAGCCATAACTGTCTTTTCACTTTCCCGTTACTGGTTCTGCCAGCACTACACACCCAGCTGTGCCAAGAAACCTGATTATAATACAGCTATCCTCTAACCAAGTTACAAACATGACCCCACTTTGTACTTGTTGCCCTAAACCTCAGCTGTGTTTTGTAAAGCAATGTTTCCTCACATGACTGTGTTTATAATGTTGTCACAGTCTTAGATGGTGCCAACGAAGAGTGTGGTCCATGTGCTAGTGCAACAGGAGACTGATTAATAGAGACCAGCAGAGCTGAAACGTGTGTTTTTTTTCTTCTCCAGTTCCATTCCCAATGTTGCATGTAGGTCAAAGGGAATGCTGTGGTCCTGGGAGTAGAAATGATGAAAGTAAATTATTGGAGAATTTTGGGGGAGAACTGTTCTGTACCTTCCTAAACTGATTGCTGACGTATGTTTAGCAATGAACTACTTGGATCCATAGCTAACAAGGCCAGAAAGCATCTCTGTGACTATTTAGTCTGACCGCTAGTTTGAAGGACATAAAATTTCCCCAAAATAGTTCCTAGAGAATATCTTTTAGCAAAATAAATAAATTAAATAAATCTCATCTTGATTTTAAGATGATCAGTGATGGAGAATCCACCACAACAAACATTGTTCCAAACATAAATTACTGTTAAAATGTATGCCTTTTTTTCTCCGCTGAATTTGTCTAGTTTCAACCTCCAGCCATTGGATCATGCTTATAGATAGTACTTAAGTAACCACTTAACCTTCTCCTCGTTAGACTCAGTCACGGTCAGGCATGTTTTCTAATCCTTTAACCATCTTCATGGCTCTTCTGTGAGCCCGCTCCAATGTATCAGTGTCCTTCTCAAACTGTGGACACCAAAACTGGACAAAGTATTGAGGCAGCAGTTGCTCCCGTGCCAAATTTGAGGTAAAATTACCTCTCTATTCCTACTCATGATTCTGCTGTTCATGCTAGGGATGTGAGTATATACATGGTTAACAGATGAGTGCCACATCCTTCGCATGTGGCATGTAAACACGTAATTGCTGAAATTTTCAGCAGTTACATGTTTGCAAAAATAAACACATTTTAACATCCCTGGTTCATGCATTCAAGAATGACATTAGCCCTTTCGGCTACAGTGTCACACTTGAAGTTCATGTTTAGCTGATTACACATCTCCACTCCCAAATCTTTTTTCACTGCTTCCCAGGATAGAGTCCACCATCCTGTAGATGTGCCCCTGTTCTTTGTTCCTAGATGTACACATTTACATTTTCACATTGTTTTCTTGCACCCAGGTCACCAGGCGATCCATATCACTCTGAATAAGTGACCCATCTTTTTTTGTACTTACCCACTCGTCTCTCAAGTTTCGTGGCCTCTGCAAACGTTTTCTATGATGATTTTATGTTTTCTTCCACGTCTTTGTTAAATTCTTTAATGGTATAGAGCCAAGCACTGATCCCTGCAGGACTCCATTCGAAACACACCCATTTGGTTATAACAAAATACAGGACTATGTAGCACTTTAAAGACTAACAAGATGGTTTATTAGATGATGAGCTTTCGTGGGCCAGACCCACTTCCTCAGATCAAATAGTGGAAGAAAATAGTCACAACCATTTGGTTATGATTCCCTATGTAATATCACACTGTGAGTCTTACCAGTTACTTTTAATTTAATTTACTGTGGGCCATATTAATGATTGTCTGAAACCATATATCTGTGCCCTTGTTTCTTCTTCTTTCCCCATTTGCTCCCTTTATTCTGCCCAAACCTTTCTCTTCACTGCCACTTTTTTCCTCTTCCAGTTTCACACCCTCTTTCTTGCAGCTTTGGAACAGCTTCCCGACCATTTACTAAGCGGTGTCCTCTGTAATGTGATTGCTGAAATGCCATCTCCTTCACAAGCCAACCAGCTTCTGCATAGCATATGCCCTCTGTTTTATCTGTACATATGCTTATATTGCAAATTGTTTGTGCTTGGAATTATGCTTTTGGCTTTGTTTAATATGTTTTCTTACCAAGCACCACGTACAGCTAGATGCTATATAAATAATAATGAAAACTAGCAGCAGCAAAAAGTGTCTCTATAGTGGAATAAAAATATACCATTGTATGTTCATTATAAATAAACGCAGCTTGAAAAAAGGTGACTTTTAGTAGGGTTTTTTTCCCCCTTCTGGGTTAATCACAAGATCCATCATTGTGTCAGGAAAAAGAATAAATAAAGTGTAACTGGCTGTTTGTTAGTAGACACAAATAGGAATGGATCAGAACAAAAAAGAAAGGAAAAAAATGAGCTTCATAATTCATCCCTTGTTGTAAGCCCATCAGGTTGCACTGGTGATGAATTTGACTTATTGAGTCTGATTCTTATTTACCCTCAAGCCACTTCACAGGCTTCCTCAGTGGGACTATGAAGTGGATGCAAATTATATGTACATCCATTTCAAACCCTCTTTTTGCCATATCATAATGATGTGTCCATTTAACATCTAGGTCATACGGGGATAACGTCCATATTGCTTGTACAATCAATCAAACAGCAGGGTCTTCTGCAGCACGAGAACTGTGCTAAACCCACCTGTGAGAAAGTTGTGTGTGTGAACATTTTCCATGTCTTTTAAAATCTTTATTGTTCAAGAGTTCTAAGATGTGCAATTCATGTACGTGATGTAAAATCCTGTTTAATTAGTTAATTGGTTAAATGTTTAAACAGGGGATGAGTGAGGGGGAACCCTTTAGGTAAACAAAGCGGCGGGCCCACTAGTGGCTTTCCTAAAGCTAGCCCGTGGCCCACTTTGAGAAACAACAGTCTACTGAATACTTTTTCCCTTTGTCTTTCCATCAAAATAAACCCTGATTTTTACCAAGAAAAAATAATACATTTGCACTATCCCATTTTTTGTTGTATTAATTCACACTGATACATTCCAGGAAAAGTTAAATGAAATAGAAACAAAATGAAGAAGAATAATATCAAACCTCTAATCAAAATAATTAAATCTGTATAAAATTTTGTGTCCCAGATATCTCAATAAACCCAAAAATACTAAAAGACACCTAATACATTCACAATGGTTGGCAACACGGAACTCCAGGAACAAGGATTTAATTGATATTGATATCTTTGTACTTTAAAATGGGTTAAATTCTGGGCCAAATCTAGCCCTGATGGCACAGCTCCATTGACTGCATTGTGGATAGCATATGCTTCTGTTATGGCTGATTTTTTTTTCACTGCCGAGGGTATTCAAACTAGTAACAAGAGAACAACAGTAGAAGCTATTCTAATGTGGATCAATAATTTTGAATTGTAATGTTGTGAGCAGACGTGGCTTGTTCCCAGAGAAGTTAACTGTAATGTGTGGATATGTTTTATGAACTAGTACAAATAATTTTATGCTCTGTTTTTGGTTTTGGTTTTTTTAATAGCTTGGCTGAATTTGAAATGAAGTTATTTTATTTTACTGTCAAACAATTTATGGTGGCAAACTCCTCCCCCGCCCCAAAACACTCCCCCCCCCCCCCCCCAAAAAAAACCCTGACTTAAATAGAACAGTACATAGAGAGAGAGAGAATGGGCGAGGAGAGAGAAATTCATGTCATTGTTATAGGAATATTTTTATTTTGAATAAATAATGTGTAATATGATGTTTGGAACTAAATTAAAGTTTCTCAGCCTATGTCGCTAAGGAACGTCAGAATGAAATTTAAATGGCAAGATAAACTATTTTAATATGACATCATAACCCAAGTCATCCGTTATAAAAAAACTATTGTTTTGCATTTACAATCGGAATTTTTGCTTTAAGAAATCTCATAAAAAGTCATGCTGCTATATGTTGAAGCTTTTATTAATGATGACAAAGACAGAATAACCAACTATTCATATTATGTGTGTGAAATAAAGACTGGAGCAGAAGATGGTTTCAGTTCCTGTGTGAGAGAAGTATTATAATTTATTTTGATTAAAGTTTGTATATGGGAATTTATATGACACTGTCGTTTCTGTTGGGATGTGCTCCAAAGTCCATTGAAGTCAGTGGAAAGGCTCTCGTTGACCTCCTGTTGACTTAAATAGGGCCAAAGCCCAATGAGCTAAGCATTTATATGAATGTTTAATCCATCCCTGTTGAAGAGAGCAATTAAACACATGTTTAAATCCCAATCAAGCAACTGATATTTAAGCCTCTGATTAAAATTAAGCACTTAATTAAGTGCTGTCCTTCAAATCTGGGCTACAGTTCTTTTACACCAAAGAACCACCATTTTTCCTGCACCATGGATACACTGAGGTTAATGACTAATAAACAATTAAATGAAACCTCTCAAAAATGTGTTTTGTATGTATTTTACATACAATTATAACGTATTTTACATTGAATTATAACAAAGTTATCTTATTCCTGATAACTGCTCTTTTAGGGTTTTTCCTCCCCTTTCCTTCCAATCTTCATTAGAAAGGATTTCAGTTTTATGTTGCATTCATTTATGGTATAATTTGCATAATGTTGATTGGAAGTGGTTTGAAGTAAAAATGTAAATTGGATTCAGCAATCAAAAAGGCTGACACTAAAGACTGTAATTTTTCTGTATACAGAAAAAATATTTTATGAACTGTAAAATATGTAGATAATGAAAAAAATCCATTAGTTTAATAAAGCTTGCAAATAAATTGATATACCATAATGCAGGAGTGGTGATATTTTTTGCTTTTAAAAATGTATGCTAATCTACCCATTTTAGAATGTGTATTGGGAAGCTAATGCATTTTCTCGATTACAAATGTGTATTTTTTCTATGATATTTTAGGAGGAGGAAAAATGAAAATATGTTGAGAACTGTAAGCAAATAAAATTGATGCTTTTCTTGAAGGATAAAAGAAAGGTGATGGAGTTAATTGTGTACAGTTCCAAGTAGATTTAGAACTAGCAGCAGGAAATTAGCTCTTGTGTGAAAACAGCATGAAATGTAATTCAGAGCAGCTGTCTAATTTATCAGCAAGAACAAACTGCTCCTGTTCTTAAACCATACTCAATTACTCCATCCACCCTTCTTTTGACCTGTTCAACCTGCTAATGTTGGCTTAAAACTAAAAACAAAAGAAAGTTTGCCACCCTTTTGAAATAAGGCAAAAGAATCTCTTTAGTTTTCCTTGAAATATCCTTTTATTATTTTTTGAATTTATACCCATTCTGCAGCCATAGCTCCTTTCTAACTGAGAGATGAAATTCTCTGTTTAACAGGACAGATTCAATAAACTCATGTTCTTTTGTGGATGATTTCAAAATATTTTCAAACTGGAGGCATACCGCACCAAGCTAAGAGATTTTATACTATCAAAAATGACCACAAACCTTGAGATAAGAACTATATCTTTCTGGTGGTGTGTTGGGAATATTGTTTGAATGTATTATTGTAATATTTCTGCCTGTGTTGACCTTGGCTCTGTTCTTATTGTTTTTTAAAACAACTTTAGCTCTACTCCCACTGCACAATATATAAAGCTTAAACAAAATTAAATAAAATAAAATAGGGCCAGATTCTTGGCAAATATAAATCAGCATAGCTCCACTGACTTTAATGCAGCTGTGTTAATTTACACCAGCTGTAGATCTGGCCCAGAAAGCTGCTGTTCTGAATATGAAGTTTCATTGCCACAGAAAGAATTACTTTCAACAGTTCAAGTCTGTATTTTGATTTTCTTTTACATATGAAGATAATTTTAATAGCAATAGCAAACATTGGCATTTTATTCTTTGTCCATTTCTTTGCAAAGAAAATTCTATGAATGGATCTGGTAAACATAATCACTGAAGAGCAAAGCATTGTTCAAGGCCTGCATTCTGTTGCTGTATTCAAGTTTTGCTAGACCATCTGATCTCTCTGGTGGTCCAAGCAGCGGGGAGCTGAAATGCCTATGATATCACAATGGAGCTTAGCAAAGGTCCAAGATGCAGTACAGAATGCTACTATGCTGCAAGATCAGATAACAATATCAATATGGTTCAGATGTGGTTTTGTTCAGTGGATGTGATTTGAACCATATTTTGATTAATTTACAATACAGCTCTGCGGTCTTTGGTTACTCTTTCATATGATTCTGAAAATGTATAGGTCCTGTCTGTGTGGCAAAGTGGAGCCATGTTTTAATGCTATTGGAGGACAACAGTGTGTAACCTGGTCTCTTGATATAGTTGATTTTATAGTGTAGAGTGGTCTTTAACTAGACTACATGTGTTTGAGTCTATTAGGGCTAATTTTATTTTCATTCTTCTTATTGAGAACTAGTTTCTCCTGCCTAAATGTAACCAAAGTTGAGTCAAAAAGTGGAAGGTTCTGAGGTTTCTGGTTGCTTAGATATTTTTTGGGAGCACAGTCTAGCTTTGTGTCCAATTGCTGAGGAAAAGTGCTCTCTGGAGGTGAGCGGTTCTATGGTTGCAGTGGAAAGAACTAGTATTAGGAGGTTCATGTAGTGTAGATTTGAGGCATTTCCCCTTGACAATTTGGGTTAATTCTGGAGAGCAGGGGTTTGAAGCTGAAGACCATTGAATCTTCTCTAGCCAAAAGATGTAGTAACAGACCCGCGTCCTTTGTAGATTAGGTGCAGAGGGGGACAGATAACATACTATTAGGTTACAGATTCACTTGTTAAAAATATATGTAAAGCAGATATAAAAAGATTGCAACTTCATAACCATAAGTGTCTAGTAGTGATGTCTACTTTGGGTGCCAGTTTATGCCTCCTTTTGATATTTCTTCTCAATAAGGTTTTGGTGTATGCTATGGTTGTTGGTGAGCTGAGGGTCTGACAAGTGTGTTCAATATCCATGCACACTTGTCCCCCTCCCTCTATTTGAATCTATATAAAATGTCTTAATTTATAACAGAGATGTGTAACAAGGAGATTTTTATGACCAAACCCTTTTCTATTTTAATTGCTCTTTTACATATTGTCAAAAAGCTTCCTCTTAAAGTGGGATGCCTAATGATGATTGAGAGAACAATTCATGTAGAATAAAATAATGTTACATTGGGCACATGCAGTGTTTCTCCATGCTTGCATATGGAAAGTTGTTAGAATTTAGCTTTTGGATAAGTGGGTCTAAGCAAAATTCTCTGTTCTTCCTCGTCAAACAAGTTGGACCTTTGAGAGAGCTGTTTAAAAATGTTCCTTGCCCATCGGTGCCACTTCTTACTCTGAAACTGTTAATAACTCTCTCCCCGCTCCATTTTGCATCAAGCTCAGTTTTCTTGCCCATGCTTTAAATGCTCTGCACTGCTCTATCCTTTTCTCCATCTCAGCCCTTGCTACCTCTGCTCTGCCAAACGTTTGGCCTCAATGCTCCCTTTTCAATCATCCTCCTACTCCTGTCTTCCTTGCTTTTCCTGCTGCCTCTTTAACCTGGAACTGCCTCTCTTGTCATGCATCCATTCTCTCCTGCCTCAGTTTTTTCCCCTTCAAACACAGTTCTTTCATTTATGTCAACAGTAAGCAGCTATAATTAAACTGTCTTGGAGTCAAACCATCTATCCTTCCAGTGCATCAAGGGTCTGATTTCCCTCTGACTCATCACCGCTATAAATCTGTTTACCTACAAGCTGCTTCCAGTTTACCAGCTCATCAAATTCAGGGTCATTCTGTAACAGCTGTATTGGTTATTTAGCTTATGAGAAGCCTGAGCACTTTCTGCCAAGTGCTGGATACCCTCAGCTCTGCTTTATTTATATTCTTTCCACTTCATCTCCCTCCCCCTTCATGGCCCTGTGGTGGGAAAGGTGTGGAGCCACCACTGGCAGACATTCTACCTGGGATATTGGGTGTAGGCTTTGTAATTAGGGTTGCCAGGTGTCCGGTTTTGAACCAGACAGTCCAGTATTTGAGCTTTCTGTTCGGGAAACAAATTGAGAAAATATACATGTCCAGTATTTTCTAAATAAGATGTAATGTAGATTGTGATGTAATGTCAAGTGTGTCCAGTATTTTTGTTGAAACCATCTGGCAACCCTAATTGTTGCAACGACCTTTTGCTGAGAGAAGTATTCTGCTCCTGCTTGGTGCCAGTTCTGTTCATATTTGTGGAGGCAGAGCCATGGCTGTGTGTGCCCTCTGAGGAATTGGGAAGACAGTCACTGTTTTCTCATGGATTCAAGGACTTCAGATCTGCTTGGTTCTTATGTGGGAGTGACACCTATCCCCCTCTGGGCATCCACTTAAAGGGTCAGATGAAATCTGACCCTTCAATATTATGAAGGGCTCTTCAAAAACACCTAAATATCTTCAAAGCACAAGTTCGTTTTTTAAAAACCCACCCTTTATCTTTTATATGCTGCATCTGTTAGAGGATGATGTAATCTCATAAACACCTTCTGTGTCTATTATCCTTATTAATGAGGGAGAATCCTCTTAATATAAACTGTTCTTCTTCTGTCTCTTTACAAAGCTTTGAGGTGGGGGGAGTCACCAGTGCCCCAAACCCTGGCCCCTTCCCTACTCCACATCTTCCCCTGAGGCACTGCTCCAATGTTGCATTTTGTGCCAACGCCCCATGCTCATGCCGCCTCTTGCCCAGATGGTCCCACTCCCTGCTCACTCTTCTCCATCTCTCTCCCCCTCCCCCTCATTGCTTATCATTAAGGCAGGTAAAAGTGATGGGGCCATGCCCCTTGCCCCCCGTTCCATCATCCCTGACTTCATATTGTCTTGGGGTCTGGAGTTGTCCTGTCTAATTCTTCTTTGCTTAAGGGAGAATTGCTGCAAAGTAGAACATTTGAGTAAGAAGAGGGTGAAAGGCAGAAATTTGGAAAACACCTGTCCCTTAAATTGGGCAAGATATTGGATAGGTTACTCAGCCTTTACTGCTTCGTGACAAAAAAATTAAAACACTGCCAACAATTGTTTCTACAATTGTTCAGTGAAACAGCTAAATGATATCTGACACATTGGTAACTTAAAGTAAATATGCTAACTAGCAAAAAGCCTTTCTTTTACAAAACATTCACAAATGCAGGGTTTCTGATACAAACCTTTAAATTCTGTTTTTCAAGCCAACAATTCTGTCTCATTTTACAATACATTTTTATATAAGCTAAAATTGCTGAGGATAGAGTTTCGGGGACAGGCTTGAATCATGAAAAAGCTCAGGCTGTAAAGAGATTACTGAGCCAATGACAGATTTGTAATTGTTCCCAGGACATAGAGGAAGAGGTATCTGAGGGCTGTAGGGAAACAAACATAATCCTAATCTTAAGAATAAGGACCAGAGGGGATTGGGATATCTAGTAAATTACAGATCAGAGAGTAAGGCTGTCTTTCGTGGCAGATGGGATCAGTTTTGATTTGCCACACCAATTGTATTTTTAAGGTAGATCAGATGAAGAAAATGCAGTTGAGAGAAATTCTGTGCCTATAAATAATTATGGCTTATGTGCGCATCAGGCAAAATCTGAAGAAAAAGCATGAATTTTGTTGTGACAAATTATATCAAAGTTATGAAATATCTCTGTCTGGAAGGTCTCTATCAGCTAAACAATTGTCACAGTTTTCAATATATACTACATTAATAAAAATCACAAATGGATAGATCTGTTACCTGGGTTTTAGATCCCAGGTCAGCAAGATACTTAAACACTTTAAATACCTCAGTTCAGTCATGTGAATAATTTTGTTGACCATGGGGAGACTTGTCACATGTTTAAAGTAAGGCACATGTTTAAATACCTTTCTGAATTGAAACCTATAAATTATCCTAAGACATTTGAATTGCACCTGAAGCTTAACAGGAGGTAATTAGTCTTGAATTCTGTAACTGCGTGTTCAGAAAGATTCACACCTGTTAAGTAGCAGGCAGCTAGGTAGCACACTTGGGCTTTGTCTGCACTACCAAGTTTTGTAGACCAAAGTGATATCGACACCCAAAAGTCTACATAATAAAAATTGGAATACATTGGACTATATTGTTCACACTTGCTTCTTCTTTCATCAGCTCATATTCACATTGGGGGCACCACCATCGACAATGTGAGCAATGCAGTTGTATGTACCCATAGTCTAGCTCAACACCTTCTGTTGCCATATGTTGCAGGAAGATGGAGCAGATTGTGGTGCTACTGGGGACTGTGCTAAATGTGCTGTGATGCACTGCTTTCTGTCCCAGCTCTTCGTGGGCTTCCAGCATTCTTTCACACCATTTTTTCAACGGCACGTCTGTGCTGTGTACAGAAGAAATCTGTTGTGAGAAGAAATGGATCCTGCACTTCTCTCCTGTGGTCTCTCAAGTGACATGAAGACATTGTGGATGAGAGAAGAAGACTCTCAGGAGCCCAGCATTCTGTGTTGATAAGGATACCATCAACTTTAAATTGCTTTTGGCATTCACAGAGCAGTGGCCTAGAGTAGACCATCGCTTTTTGACTTGGGAAACAAAAAGGTGGGAATAGTGAATGGTGGCGTTGCATCATTATGTGGGCATGGAGTGAAAACCAGTAGCAACAAAACTTTGAGATGTGGAAAGTTACTTTTCTGGAACTGCATGTGGCGCTTGACCCATTGCTGTTGTGCAAGGGCACCAGAAAAAGAGCTGTCCTCTTATGCTACGTCTACACTACAAGGTTTATGTTCAAACCTCAAGCACACTTTTGCGCAAGAAAATTGGCAGAAGAGCGGGCTTTTTGCGGTAGAGTTATTCATCTCCCCACGAGGCATAACTCCTTTTTGCGCTACAGCTCTTGTGCAAAAAGGCAAATGTGGATGCTCCGCAGGTGTTTCTTGCGCAAAAAGAGCCTATCCGAAAAAGCACAGGTGCTCTGATGGCCATTCTATGAATGGCCATCAGAGCTTTCTTGCGCAAGAGCGTCCATGCAGTGTGGACACTCTCCTGCGCAAAAGCACATTGCTTTTGCGAAGCACTTTGAGGTCTGGACATGCTTTTGTGCAAGAACTCTTCTGTAAAAGGCTTCTTGCGCAAAAACCCTGCAGTGTAGATGAAGCCTCAGTAGAAAAGCATGTGCAATGTTTGGGAGCTAGTAACTGCAGAATACTACTGGTCAATTGCAAATCAATTAGGAGTGGGGAAGTTTGGCATTAATACAACCCCAATGGTCGTTTGCTGGGCAATGAATCACATCCCACTACAGAGGACCATGACTATGGGAAAAATGCATGAAATAGTGGATGGCTTTGCAGAAATGGGTTCCCCTAACTGTTAAGGGGTGATAGATGGCCCATAAGTTCCAATTTTGGCACCAGAACAACTTGCAACAGAATACATCAATAGTAAGGGGTACTTCTCCATGGTGGGCATTTCACTGACCTCAAGTGGGAACTTTCTTTTGAAACCACAAGATTACAAAATGGGATGTTGAAATGCCCCTTAGAGTCATCGCTTATGAACCCTTAAATGGGAGACGTTGAACTGCTCATTACTACTGTCCATAGCAAGCTGAGTAGGTGTTGGATGACAATTGACTATGCCTTAGGCAGATTAAAGGTGTGCAGGAGATGCCTTTATGGCAAGTTAGACCTTAATGAGGATAATATTTTCTTGGTCATAGCTGTGTGCTGTAGTTTGCTTAATCTCTGTGAAGCCAAAGGTGAAAAGTTTGCTTTGGGGTGGCATGATGAGGCCGATATCTTAGCTTCTGAGTTTGCGCAGCAAGATACCAGAGTTTTCAGAGTTAGATACCAGAGGAGTTCAGAGGCTATTTGAATCAGGGAGGTTTTGAGGCAGTTTTTTTGACAATGAGCAGCATTAATGCATGTATGTGTTACAGGTGCTTCAATGTTACATTTTAAGAATTTTTCCTATGATATTTTGTGTTTCTGTGAGCTGGGCCTTTTCTTTGGTAGCTAATCAGTAGGATGGAGCAGGTTATGGATGCACACTGAGATCTCACGGGAATCCTCCAGAGACATCTCAGGAGAGTTTCCTGGTGATATTTATTAATTCTCTGCTACAGGTTCTGTGGCAGTTGTGACCTATGGGGCTGTATATCCAAATAAGGAAATGATTAAAAAGCCTGGGCATGTGTTGGTTGTGTCTGCAAGCTGAATTTGTGGAAAACAGAATGAAGACAATTTACTGTGATAAAATGTTGCATTTACTGAACAAGAAACAGCACACTAAAACACACCGACACGGAGATGTTTGCTGGGAAAGGAGAAACTGAGATGGGGCAGACCTTCACAACTGTGTGTAGGTCCAGCTATCATTGTGAAAGTTGTCCGAGAGGGTCGAACGAAGGGGAAACTGAGGAGTCCCAGAAAGTGGGACTGTGCAGGTGCAGGGGGAGGGGCTTGGTGGAGAGTTGTGAAAGTGCTGCAGGGGAGAACAAGCCTGGATCTGCTCATTCTGTGGCATTATTAAGAACTTGAGCATCTTGGTTTGCTCCTCCCTTCTTTTAATCATCTGTTCAGTTGTGTTCTTTACAAACCTATCACTCTTTTTTCCTGTCCTGCCTTTCGGCTTCCCAGCAATCCTTGCATTTTTTTTTCTCTACAGTGGAGCACTGCAGGACCTCCTGGAACATTTCTCCTCTGCTGCACCTTTCAGCAGTCACAAGTTTACAAAAAACCTGCTTTTTAACCTCCCTAGTAGATCTACTGCACGCTTGTGGCCTCCACTCTGCTTTCTAGGCAGCTTGCCTATGTGTTGCTTTGGTCCCTTGATTCCAGAGAGATCAACAACCTGCTTCACTGTATCGATTAGCTACCTAGGGAAAGCTCCAGTTTCCAGGAACACCGCCAGCCTTCCACTTTTCTATACTCTGCCCCCACTTCCACACTACACAGACCACAGCCACTTACCTGTCTCCTCCCCCAATAGCAACTGCTGAGACTGGCTACGCACTTCAAGAATAGAGAATGGTTTCTGGCTGGCTGCCTGCCTTTCCAAGTGACCCCACAGCCTCATCTAGCTCCACATCCTCATCTAACTCCACTGGGCTATGTCCTCTTACCTCTGTGCCCTTCCAAGTATCCATGGGATTCTTGGTAGTAGAGATGGGATCATCACCAATGATAGCTCCTTATAGAAACGTGCCGATCTTAGGTGCTGCACCAGAGCGATGGTTTGCCTCCTTCACTTTGTGGTATGCCCACCTCAATTCCTTTGTCTACGATCTGCTCTGCATTATGTCCCTATCATAGCCCTTTTTGCACAAGCCTTGAGAAATGTGTCTGAAGATAACCCAATTCCTGTGGGTCCAGAGGTGGGACTGAGCAGCTTCCTTTCCCCATATATTGATCAGATCCAAAAGCTCTACAGGGTTCCAAGCAGGAGACCATTTGGTATGATAAGCTGCAGTGGACACCTGGAAGCTCCCAGGAAATTGTATGGAGAACCATGAATGTGGACATTACTGAGATGGTGGAGGGGGACTGTATAAGGTGCAGCAGAGGAAGGTGCCTCTGCAGGGGCAGTATAGGGAACATCTAAGAGCCCTGTTGGCAGTGACATCAAAGCCGTCTTACCAGGCCTTACCACAGGTGTCTGAGATTGCAAGGGACGGAGAAAGAAGGGGGAGGCTAGGGGCTAGCCTCCTCAGCTATCCGGATCCCCAGCTCCTCCTCCTTGCTGGGCTGCCTGAGAATTGTGCTGGTTCCCTCCTGGCAGGGCTGTCCTGACCCTACTCTCTGCAAGGACAGGGGCCGGGCTGAAGGGTCTAACAGGCTGGTTTGCCACCCTCTAGTGTAGGGTGGCTCTTAAGAGTAGCCCTAATCATTGTAGCAGTTACCAGGAGATGACAGAAGGTGTGAATAGCAATTAGGAGCTCTATGCTAGGAAGAAATAGTCATAATCTTGTTTTGTAAGACTGCAGAAATGGAATTTTTTGAAAATCATTTTGAAAAATAATTATTTGTTTTGTTTTTAATTAAAACTCTTACTAGTTAAATAAGTGTTCAGAAATTGCTCTGCTCTGTCAGCATGAATATATTTTGAGTGTATCAGTCGTGACCAAATTATAAAAACACATATAGTAGTTTATTCTTGACTATAAAAGAAGGGGATGTTATACACAGAAAAAATATACTGTATAACCAAAGGAATTTTTTTTGCTCCACAGCAAAGCAAACTATACTTTTTAAGATAGGGAAAGTGAAAAGAGAAGCTACTTTTTGGAAATAAGAAAGAGTCCAACCAGTGAATGATGGTTATGGGCATTAATTATGAATATAGCAATGCTGATACATGACATTTTGATGCCTCTGTAATCAACAGAGTCAACGTAAATTGCTAAAGTATTAGGCCTGCTCTAGGGATATAAGCGACAAGTTGACTATCCAATAAGCATATCTATCAGAGGCAACTAATGGGGGGGAGCAGGAGTCGGTGCTGGGGGAGCCATCTTAAAAGCTGGTTCCCCCCAGCACCATCTCCGTGAAAGGCAGGGAAGGCAGAGGCGTAGCAGGGGATCGGGTGCAGCCAGGGATCAGATAATTCCCAGCTCATTCTCAGGCGCTGCTGCGCCTCTGTTTTTTAAA